>NC_090377.1:2660304-2960304 GCF_036365525.1 Heterodontus francisci
TAAAGAGAGGAGAAGGCAAGAGAGCACGATAGCAATAAGGATAATGATAATCAGATTGTGACAGGAAGGGACAGAGCGTACAAACTCGAGTGAGCCAGCAGATAAGACTAGAGGTTGTGAACTAAGAGTGGGGGAGGGCTCGTGAGAGGTGAGATTTAGAAATCCAAAGAGAAAGGCCAAGGCATCGGAACAATGTAGCATTGTGGGTAAAGACAGGCAGAATGAGACAGGAAGGAACAGAGAGTTTAACAGAAATTGTACATCGGCAAATAAGGTCATTGAAGGGAATAGAAGTAAAGAAAGAAATTAAAGGTTCTTTATCTGAATGCACGAAACATCTGCAATAATATAGATGATCTAGTGGCACAAATAGTGATACATGATTTAGATCTAATCATCATTACAGAGACATGGTTACATGGTGATCAATGTTGTGAAATAAATATTCCAGGGTCCACAATATTTCGGAAAGACAGACAGAATAGCAAAGGAGGAGGGGTAGCACTGATGATAAAGGATGACATAAAGACATTAGTGAGAAAGGATCTGACTGCAGAAGATTGTGATGGAAACCACACCTGCTAAATAGAAACATGTTCATTTTGTCATATGGAACATTATTTGAACTTTTACTGGACATTGAACATAACTTGTTTAAAAAGACCACAGAGCAGAATGGCTGAAAACATGGCTTCATATTTGTATTGAGAGACAGTTGAATAGAGAGATAATGGGAGTGTCCCAGATTCAGTTAGTGAGATGGGTTTTGTCAATAATGATGATAAAAAGACATTGAGAGCGGCTGTCTGTGTAAGAGCCAGAACTCCCCCCACACCCGCACCCCCACTGAGAGTGACTGGAGAAATTTTGAAATCAACAAACTTCGCAGACGATCCTGTTTCTACCTCTCTTTCTGTCATCAGAAAATTTAGCAACCATACCTTCGTTCCCTTCATCCAAGTCATTTATATAAATTGTAAAAAGTTGAGGCCCCAGCACAGATCCCTGTGGCACACCACTCGTTACATCTTGCCAACCAGAAAATAACCCATTTATGCCTCCTCTCTGTTTCCCGTTAGTTAACCAATCTTCTATCCATGCCAATATGTTACCCCCTACACCATGAGCTTTTATTTTCTGCAATAACCTTTGATGTGGCACCTTATCAAATGCCTTCTGGAAATATAAGTACACTACATCAACCAGAGCAGGTGGGTTTGGGGGAGATGAGGAGGTGGGTTTGGTGGGGAGCGGAAGGGGGCTTGGTGGAGATGAGGAGGTGGGTTTGGTGGAGATAAGGAGATGGCTTTTGGGGATATGAGGATGTGGGTTTGGGGGGGATTTTGAGGTGGGTTTGGGGGAGATGGGAAGCTGTGTTTGGGGAAATAGGGAGGTGGGTTTGGGGAGATGGGGGGGTGGGTTTTGGGGGAGATGCGGCTGTGGGTTTGGGGGAATGGGGAGGTAGGTTTGGAGGGGATGGGGAGGTGGTTTTGGGGAGATGGGGAGGTGGGTTTTAGGGGAGATGGGGCGTTGGGTTTGGGGGAATTGGGGAGGTAGGTTTGGGGGGGATGGGGATGTGGGTTTGGGGAAATGGGGAGGTGGGTTTGGGGAGATGGGTGGGTGGGTTTTGGCGGAGGTGGGGAGGTGGGTTTTTGGAATTTGGGGAGGTTGGTTTTGGGGGGATGAGGAGGTGGGCTTGGGGGAGACGAGGAGGTGGGTTTGGGGGGATGAGGAGGTGGGTTTGGGGGAGATGAGGAGGTGGGTCTGGTGGGGATGGGGAGGTGTGTTTGGGGGAGATGGAGGGTTGGGTTTGGGTGGGATGGGGAGGTGGGTTTGGCGGAGATGGGGAGCTGAGTTTTTGGGAGATGGGGAGGTGGGTTTTGGGAGATGGGGAGGAGGGTTTTGGGGAGATGGGGAGGTGGGTTTGGGGGAAATGGGGGGGTGGGTTTTGGGGAGATGGGAAGGTGGGTTTGGGGGAGATGGGGAGTTGGGTTTTGGGGAGATGGGGAGGTGGGTTTGGGGGAAATGAGGAGCTGGGTTTTGGGGAGATGGGGAGGTGGGTTTGGGGGAGATGGGGAGGTGGGTTTTGGGGACATGAGGAGGTGGGTTTGGGGGAGATGGGGAGGTGGGTTTTGGGGAGATGGGGAGGTGGGTTTGGGGGAGATGGGGAGCAGGGTTTTGGGGAGATGGGGAGGTGGGTTTGGGGAATATGGGGAGGTGGGTTTTGGGGAGATGGAGAGGTGGGTTTTGGGGAGATGGGGAGGTGGGTTTTGGGGAGTGGGGAGGTGGGTTTGGGGGAGATGGGGAGGAGGGTTTTGGGGACATGAGGAGGTGGGTTTGGGGGAGATGGGGATGTGGGTTTTGGGGAGATGGGGAGGTGGGTTTGGGGGAGATGGGGAAGAGGGTTTTGGGGAGATGGGGAGGTGGGTTTGGGGGAGATGGGGAGGTGGGTTTTGGGGAGATGGGGAGGTGGGTTTGGGGGTGATGGGGAGGTAGGTTTTGGGGAGATGGGGAGGTGGGTTTGGGGAGTGGGGAGGTGGGTTTGGGGGAGATGGGGAGGAGGGTTTGGGGGATTTGGGGAGGTGGGTTTGGGGGAGATGGGGAGGTGGGTTCTGGGGAGATGGGGAGGTGGGTTTTGGGGAGATGAGGAGGTGGGTTTTGGGGAGATGGGGAGGTGGGTTTTGGGGAGATGAGGACGTGGGTTTTGGGGAGATGGGGAGGTGGGTTTTTGGGAGATGAGGAGCTGCGTTTGGTGGAGTTGAGGAGATGGGTTTTGGGGAGATGAGGAGGTGGGTTTGGGGGAGATGGGGAGGTGGGTTTGGGGGAGATGGGGACGTGTGTTTGGGCGAGATGGGGATGTGTGTTTGGGGGAGATGGGGAGGTGGGTTTGGGGGGATGAGGAGGTGGGTTTTGGGGAGATGGGGAGGTGGGTTTGGGGAGATGGGGAGGTGGGTTTTTGGGAGATGAGGAGCTGAGTTTGGTGTAGTTGAGGAGGTGGGGTTTTGGGGAGATGAGGAGGTGGGTTTGAGGCAGATGGGGAGGTGGGTTAGGGGGGATGAGGAGGTGGGTTTGGGCGAGATGGGGATGTGTGTTTGGGGGAGATGGGGAGGTGGGTTTGGGGGGATGAGGAGGTGGGTTTGGGGGAGATGGGGAGGTGGGTTTGGGGGAGATGGGGAGGTGTGTTTGGGGTTGATGGGGATGTGGATTTTGGGGAGATGGGGAAGTAGGTTTGGGGGGGATGCGGAGGTGGATATGGGGGGGATGGGGAGGTGGGTTTGGGATGGATGGGGAGGTGGGTTTGGGATGGATGGGGAGGTGGGTTTGGGGGGGATGGGGAGGTTGGTTTTTCGGGAGATGGGTGGTGGGTTTGGGGGAGATGGGGAGGTGGGTTTTGGGGAGTGGGGAGGTGGGTTTGGGGGAGATGGGGAGGAGGGTTTTGGGGAGATGGGGAGGTGGGTTTGGGGGAGATGGGGGAGGTGGGTTCTGGGGAGATGGGGAGGAGGGTTTTTGGGAGATGAGGAGCTGAGTTTGGTGGAGTTGAGGAGGTGGGTTTTGGGGAGATGAGGAGGTGGGTTTGGGGGAGATGGGGAGGTGGGTTTGGGGGGATGAGGAGGTGGGTTTGGGGGAGATGGGGCTGTGTGTTTGGGGAAGATGGGGAGGTGGGTTTGGGGGGATGAGGAGGTGGGTTTGGGGGAGATGGGGAGGTGTGTTTGGGGGAGATGGGGAGGTGTGTTTGGGGGAGATGGGGATGTGGATTTTGGGGAGATGGGGAGGTGGGTTTTGGGGAGTGAGGAGGTGGGTTTGGGAGAGATGGGCAGGTGGGTTTGGGGGAGATGGGGAGGTGGGTTTGGGGGAGATGGGGAGGTGGGTTTGGGGGAGATGGGTAGGTGGGTTTGGGGGAGATGGGGAGGTGGGTTTGGGGGAGATGGGGAGGTGGGTTTGGGGGAGATGGGGAGGTGGGTTTGGGGGAGATGGGGAGGTGGGTTTGGGGGAGGTGGGGAGGTGGTGAACCTCTCCCTTCACACCAGATTCTCGTGTCAGTTGTGCTCAGTCAGTCTCTCTCATCTGAGTCAGAACAACAGCAACAACCTAGATTTGTATAGTACCTTTAATTATAAAACATCCCAAGGTGCTTCACAGGAGCAACATAAAACTTGATTGCAAGCCGCAGAAGGAGATATTTGGACAGGTGATCAAAAGCTTGATCAAAGAGGTAGTTTTTAAGGAGAGATGTGGAGAGGTTCCGGGAGGAAATTCCAGAGAGGTGGAGAAGTTCCGGGAGGGAATTCCAGAGAGGTGGAGAGGTTCCGGGAGGGAATTCCAGTGCTTTGGGCCCAGGCAGCTGAAGGCACGGCCACCAATGACAGAGCAATTAAAATCAGCGATGTCTCAGAGGTGATCTGGAGGGTTATGCGGCTGGAGGTGATTACAGAGAGAGGGAGGGTCCAGGCCATAGAGGGATTTGTAAAAAAAGGATGGGAATTTTAAAATCGAGGTGTTAATCCAGGAGCCAATGTAGGTCAGTGAGCACAGAGGTGAAAGGGCAACGGGAGTATGAGTTAAGCCAAGAACAGCAGAGTTTGGATTCTGTCAAGGAGAGGGTTATGTATTCATGTTCCATTCCAGAACGTCAGCACAGAAATCTAGACCGACACTCCAGTGCAGTGCTGAGGGAGCGCTGCACTGTCAGAGGGTCAGTACTGAGGGAGTGCTGCACTGTCGGAGGGTCAGTACTGAGGGAGTGCTGCACTGTCAGAGGGTCAGTACTGAGGGAGTGCTGCACTGTTGGAGGGTCAGTACTGAGGGAGTGCTGCACTGTTGGAGGGTCAGTACTGAGGGAGTGCTGCACTGTTGGAGGGTCAGTACTGAGGGAGTGCTGCACTGTTGGAGGGTCAGTACTGAGGGAGTGCTGCACTGTCATAAGTGCTGTCTGAGAAGTTAAACTGAGGCCCTGTCTGCATTTCAGTTGGACTATCCCGTGGTACTATTTTGAAGAGTTTCCCCGGTGTCCTGGCCAATATTTATCCCTCAACTGTCATCTCTCTAAAACAGAGATTATCTGGGCATTATCACAATGCTATTTGTGGGATCTTGCTGTGTGCATATTAGCTGCCACATTTCCTGCATTACAACAATGACTAAAATTCAAAAAATACTTCATTGGCTGTAAAGTGCTTTGGGCCATCCACTGGTCATGAAAGGTGCTATAGAAATGCAAGTATTTCTCCCTCGGCTGGGCCCAGCTGGTGAGGCCACTGTCCGAGTGGCCTGAGAATCTACTGAAGGGACTGAATCCTCGGCTCTGCGCAGAGTCAGACATTAGATCAGATGGTGAGTCGTGCAGTCGTGCAGTTGCTGCAGGTGGCGGCTGATTGTTCTCCTGCTTGTATAATTAGCTCAGGTACTCAGCAATCTTACTCTGACAGAAAAGGTTTTCTTTTGTACTTTGTAAACAACTGCACTTTCCTTTTAAAAGTCTACGAGTGGTCCAGCATCCTGTCATTTGCTGATCGTATTAGTTAATGATACCTCGACTTTAATTGGTGCCTGTTTGCTTAATTGGAGTCTTTTTTGCTGGATCGCATTCTTCTTTGAAAGGAGCTCTGAACTGTTCTTTTGTTCTAAAATAGCAGCTTAATGCTGTGTGTGCTTGATAATAAGCAATGCTTTCTGCAGCAGCTGAATTTAAATGAAGGAGGCATTGTTATCCGTGCCAAGCTCTTAGACTGAGACCTATTTCCGGCACACAGTCGCCAGATCTGAAATTAAAGTTATTAAAAATGTTGTTCCCTTCCCTTCGTCTTTCTCATTCGCTTTTATCTTTGCTAATGGTATTTTACGTGAGGGTGAAGGGGAGTTCTGACTTGCTGCTCTCCAAAACAGAATTGATCGAGCAGTTAGTGCCTTTTCACCTGACTTTCAGGCTGGTCTATGGCATCACACTCACTCACTCACTCACCCCTCACTCACTCACTCACTCCTCACTCACTCACTCCTCACTCACTCACTCACTCACTCACTCACTCACTCACTGCTGTAGAAGGCGATGAGCCAAGGTGTGAGTTCACAGCAGGAAATTGCCAGTATTTCAACACTGATTGCTGTAAATTGTCAGGCAGCTCGGGAAGGGGAAGGGGGAGCGGGAAGGAGGGGGTGGATGGGCAGCTGGCAGAGACAGTGAAAGACTGACTCTGTATAGGGGTGGTCCTGGCTCAGACAGACAGGGTGTCAGTGTGAGGACAAGGGCTTTTAATCTTCCGAGTCGATCTGCCAGAGCAAAGGATGGAAACACGAGCTGGATCAGTGGCTCAGCTGAGTCAAAGCACGGCCCAGAGAGAGAGACACATCCAAAGGGGGTTGGATTGGATTCTCTCCTGTCTGTACTCACTCAGCTGGTCTTGGGGTGGGGGAGGGGAGGTACTGCTAAACAATACAGTCCAGGTCAATATTTATGCCTCAACCAACATCTGGGCATTATCACATTGCTGTGCATGGGATCTTGCTGTGTGCTGTGTTTTCTACATTCCAACAGTGACTGCACTTCCAGTACTTTATTGGCTGTGAAGCACTTTGGGACACTGAGTTTAGGAAATGCGCTATTGACATGCCAGACTTTGGTAAAGAGATAAACTCCGCGCTGTTGTCTTTATGTCAGGACTGAGAGTTCTGAGAATCTTTTGCTTCTGGTTCATTGGAGGAATTAATACTAGCAGGGAACATACAGTGAGGGAATGTCTGCAGGTGACCTCAGCTTACAGATGTTGAGCTCAGTACCAAATGGCCTCGGAAAGCCTTCCTCCAGTACAGATATTACTGGCCTGCATAGTTCTCTATGTCCAGCAGCCTGTGCAAAACTGTCACCCACATGCAGTGTCACTGAATTCTGCTTCTCCATCACTGACCGCCACTCATTCCCTCCCCCATCTCCCAATGCATCCCCAGCTCATCTCTGCATATCTTCCTTTTTCCTACCTTGTCCATTTATGGGCTGCAGCTCAGTAGGTGCACTATCACCTCTGAGTCTGTAGATTGTGGGTTCCAGTGCCAGTCCAGAGATTTGAGCCCTCTAATCTAGGCTGACACTCCAGTGCAGTACTGAGGGAGTGCTGCACTCTTGGAGGTGCCTTCTTTCGAATGAGATTTTAAAACCGAGGCCCCATCTGCCCTCTCAAAGCTATTGTCTTTGGTCCCCACCACAAACTCCATTCCTGAGCCACTGACTCCATCTCTCTCCTTGGCAACTGTTTGACTCTGAATCTGTTTGATCCTGAGATGAGCTTCCGATCACTTATCCATGCATTGCTAAGACTGCCTACTTTCACCTCTGTGACAACGCTGCACTCTGCCCTGTCTCAGCTCATTTGCTGCTGAAACTCTCATTCATGCTGCTGCTATTTCCAGACTTGTCTATTTGAACACACTCCTGGCCATTCTCCCACATTCTACCTTCCGTCAACTTCAGCTCATCCAAAACTCTGCTGCTCATATCTGAACTGCCACCAAATACTGTTCACCCATCACCCACTGTGCTCACTGATCTACATTGGCTCCTGGTGAAACAACTTCAATTTTGAAATTCACATCCTTGTTTTCAAATCCCTCCATGGCCTCGCCCTCTCCCTATCTCTGTAATCTCATCCAGTCCCACAACCCTCCGACATCTCTCATTCCCGATTTTAATGGCTCCACCATTGCCTTCAGCTGCCTGGGCTCCAAGCTCTGGAATTCCCTCCCTAAACCTCTCCATCTCTCTCTCCTCCTTTAAGATGCTCCTTAAAACCGACCTATTTTACCAAGCTTTTGGTCACCTGTCCTAATGTCATCTTATGTGGCTCAGTGTCAAATTTTGTTTGATAATCGCTCCTGCAAAGCAGCATGGCACATGTTACTCCATTAAAGACACTATCGAAATGCAACTTGCTGGTGTTAATCCGTTTTTACAAGAGGAATTGAAAATAAAAGTAAGGATGTTAAGCTTCAGTTATACAGGGCATTGGTGAGACCACATCTCGAATACTGTGTTCAGTTTTAGTCTCCTTATTTAAGGAAAGATGTAAATGCATTGGAGGTGGTTCAGAGGAGGTTTACTAGATTGATACCTGGAATGAGCGGGTGGTCTTATGAGGAAAGGTTGGACAGACTGGGCTTGTTTTCACTGGAGTTTAGAAGAGTGAGGGGAGACTTGATTGAAGTTTATAAGATCCTGAACAGTCTTGACAAGGTGAATGTGGAAAAGATGTTTCCTCTTGTTTTTTTTAATTCATTCATGGGATTTTGGGCCTCACTGGCTATGCCAGCATTTATTGCCCATCCCTAATTGCCCTTGAGAAGGTGGTGGTGAGCTGCCTTCTTGAACCGCTGCAGTCCATGTGGGGTAGGTACACCCACATTTTTTTCTTGACTTCGTAGCGGTTAAGTACAACTGAGTGTCTTGCTAGGCCATTTCGAGGGCATGTAAGAGTTAACCACATTGCTGTGGGTCTGGAGTTACATGTAGGCCAGACCAGGTAAGGACAGCAGATTTCCTTCCCTAAAGGACATTAGTGAACCAGATGGGTTTTTACAACAATTGACAATGGTTTCATGGCCATCATTAGACTAGTTTTTTTTTATCTTGTGGGTGAGTTCAGAACTAGGGGTCACTGTTTTAAAATTAGGGGTCGCCCTTTTAGGACAGAGATGAGGAGAAATGTTTTCTCTCTGAGGGTTGTGCGACTTTGGAACTCTCTGCCTCAGAAGGTGGTGGAGGCGGGGTCACTGAATATTTTTAAGGTGGAGGTAGATAGATTGTTGTAATGCAAGGGGATCAAAGGTTATCGGGAGTAGATGGGAATGTGGAATTCGAGACATAAACAGATCAGCCATGATCTTATAGAATGGCGGAGCAGGCTCGAGGGGTCAAATGGCCTACTCCTGCTCCTAATTCGTATGTTTAGATGATGATGTAAAAGATCCCAGGGTCATTATTTTGAAGAGCAGGGGAGTTTTTCCGATTGTCCTGACCAATATTTATGCCTCAACCAATATCACTAAGCACATTATCCAGTCGATATCACATTATTGTGTGTGGGATCTTGCTGTGTGCAAACTGGCTGCTGTGTTTCCCACATTGCAACAGTGACTACTCTTCAAAAGTATTTCATTGGCTGTAAATTGCTTTGGATGTCTGGTGGTTGTGAAAGGCGCTATAGAAATACCAGATCTTACTTTCTCTCTGTAGCTGCAACTTTGAGAATTACTCTTGGAGAGAGGGTTTCAGGGCCTGTGCAACCCACTCCCTGGAAGAGGCAGGAGTGGAGGAGGGGGCAGTTGGAGGAGGAACGGTTCAGCGGGTTTGGGAGATTGATGAGAATTGGGTGGATTAAAGGGCGAGTCGCCATAGTTACTGGTCAGACAGCTGCTGGAAGCTGATCAGCCCACTCCCTGATACACTGCCAACCTTTCACAAAAATGATTATTTTTGACATTCAAACATTCCTGAACAGATTTGATTTCTCAGCCGGAGGATTTGGTGCCTCAGATTAGATGTGAGAGCTTTCTGCAGTTAATACTCTGCAAAAAAAACTCGATCCACAGAAAATTGCCAAATTAGAAACGGAAGCAGCTTGAAAAAAGAGCAGGAGCTGGAGGCACATGGAGTGGAGGAGAGGGGGAGGAGGGGAGGGGAAGGGGAGAGGCAAGCGAGAGAGGTGAGGAGAGCGGAGGGGAGGGGAAGGAGAAGGGGTGAGAGGAGGGAAGAGGGAAAGGGAGAAAGGAGGGGAGAGGAAGGGGAGTGAGGAAGGGAGGGGAAGGGGAGAGGGATGGGACAGGTAGAGGGAAAGAGGAGGAGAGAGGGAGAGGGAGGGGAGAGAGAGGGCAGGGCACGGTAGAGAGGTCAGAGGGTGACAAAGACACAATGGTTTGCAGTTTCAGAAACATAAGGAAACAGAAAGCCTGCAAATGGCAGCAAATAAAATAATATCTGCAATCAGCCAGCTCAAGAAGATGTTGTTAACTCGGTTCATCGAATGGGTCAACCTCAAACCCTAGATGCAAGCAAATTCAAAAGATAAACTCCAGCGAGGAACACGCACCAGAACATACAAAGCTAACTCTCCTCTCCTCGTAAAGTATGCAAATTGCAAATCATTCATTCAACTCAGACTCACAGTCCAAACGCCAGCTGCTCCCAATAAAATTCTTTTCACTCTGTCAAGATTCGACCAGCACTGTCGGAGGGTCAGTACTGAGGGAGGGCTGCATGGCCGGAGGGTCAGTAATGAGGGAGTGCCGAACTGTCGGAGGGTCAGTACTCGGAGTGCTGCACTGTGGGAGGGTCAGTACTGAGGGAGTTCTGCACTGTCGGAGGGTCAGTACTGAGGGAGTGCTGCACTGTCGGAGGGTCAGTAATCAGGGAGTGCTGCAAGGTCAGAGGGTCACTACTGAGGGAGTGCTGCACGGTCGGAGGGTCAGTACTGAGGGAGTGCTGCATGGCCCGAGGGTCAGTACTGAGGGAGTGCCGCACTGTCGGAGGGTCAGTACTGAGGGAGTGCTGCACTGTCAGAGGTCAGTACTGAGGGAGTGCTGCACTGTCAGAGGGTCAGTACTGAGGGAGTTCTGCACTGTCGGAGGGTCAGTACTGAGGGAGTGCTGCACTGTCAGAGGGTCAGTACTCAGGGAGTGCTGCAAGGTCGGAGGGTCAGTACTGAGGGAGTGCTGCATGGCCGGAGGGTCAGTACTGAGGGAGTGCTGCACTGTCAGAGGGTCAGTACTGAGGGAGTTCTGCACTGTCGGAGGGTCAGTACTGAGGAAGTGCTGCACTGTCGGAGGGTCAGTACTGAGGGAGTGCTGCACTGTCGGAGAGTCAGTACTGAGGGAGTGTTGCACGGTCGGATGGTCAGTACTGAGGGAGTGTTGCACGGTCGGAGGGTCAGTACTGAGGGAGTGTTGCACGGTCGGAGGGTCAGTACTGAGGGAGTGTTGCACTGTCGGAGGGTCAGTACTCGGAGTGCTGCACTGTCGGAGAGTCAGTACTGAGGGAGTGTTGCATGGTCGGAGGCTCAGTACTGAGGGAGTGTTGCACTGTCGGAGGGTCAGTACTCGGAGTGCTGAACTGTCGGAGAGTCAGTACTGAGGGTGCGCTGCACTGTCGGAGGGTCAGTACTCGGAGTGCTGCACGGTTGGTGGGTCAGTACTCGGCGTGCTGCATGGTCAGAGGGTCAGTACTGAGGGAGTGCTGCACAGTCAGAGGGTCAGTACTGAGGGAGTTCTGCACTGTCAGAGGGTCAGTACTGAGGAAGTGATGCACTGTCGGAGAGTCAGTACTGAGAGAGTGTTGCACGGTCGGAGGGTCGGTACTGAGGGAGTGCTGCATGGCCGGAGGGTCAGTACTGAGGGAGTTCTGCACTGTCGGAGGGTCAGTACTGAGGAAGTGATGCACAGTCGGAGGGTCAGTACTCGGAGCGCTGCACGGTTGGTGGGTCAGCACTCGGCGTGCTGCATGGTCAGAGGGTCAGTACTGAGGGAGCGATGCACTGTCGGAGGGTCAGTACTCGGAGTGCTGCACGGTTGGTGGGTAGGTACTGAAGGAGTGCTGCACTGTCGGAGGGTCAGTACTCGGAGTGCTGCATGGTCGGAGGGTCAGTACTCAGGGTGCGCTGCACTGTCGGAGGGTCAGTACTCGGAGCGCTGCACGGTTGGTGGGTCAGTACTGAGGGAGTGCTGCACAGTCGGAGGGTCAGTACTGAGGGAGTGCTGCACAGTCAGAGGGTCAGTACTGAGGGAGTTCTGCACTGTCAGAGGGTCAGTACTGAGGGAGTGCTGCACAGTCGGAGGGTCAGTACTGATGGAGTGCTGCACTGTCGGAGGGTCAGTACTCAGGGAGTGCTGCACGGTCGGAGGGTCAGTACTGAGGGGGTGCTGCACGGTCGGAGGGTCAGTACTCAGGGAGTGCTGCACGGTCGGAGGGTCAGTACTGAGGGGGTGCTGCACGGTCGGAGGGTCAGTACTGAGGGGGTGCTGCACGGTCAGATGGTCAGTACTGATGGAGTGCTGCACTGTCGGAGGGTCAGTACTGAGGGAGTGCTGCAGTGTCGGAGGGTCAGTACTGAGGGAGTGCTGCACTGTCGGAGGATCAGGACTGAGGGAGTGCTGCACTGTCGGAGGGTCAGTACTGAGCGAGTGCTGCATTGTCAGAGGGGCAGTCCTGAGGGAGTGCTGCACTGTCGGAGGGTTAGTACTGAGGGAGTGCTGCACTGTCAGAGGGTCTGTACTGAGGGAGTTCTGCACTGTCAGAGGGTCAGTACTGAGGGAGTGCTGCACAGTCGGAGGGTCAGTACTGAGGGAGTGCTGCACTGTCGGAGGGTCAGTACTGAGGGAGTGCTGCACTGTCGGAGGGTCAGTACTGAGGGAGTGCTGCACTGTCGCAGGGTCAGTACTGAGGGAGTGCTGCACGGTCGGAGGGTCAGTACTCAGAGAATGCTGCACGGTCGGAGGCTCAGTACTGAGGGAGTGTTTCACGGTCGGAGGGTCAGTTCTGATGGAGTGCTGCACTGTCGGAGGGTCAGTACTGAGGGAGTGCTGCACTGTCGGAGGGTCAGTACTGAGGGAGTGCTGCACTGTCGGAGGGTCAGTACTGAGGGAGTACTGCACTATCAGAGGGTCAGTACTGAGGGAGTGTTGCACAGTCGGAGGGTCAGTACTGAGGGAGTGCTGCACTGTTGGAGGGTCAGTACTGATGATGTGCTGCACTGTCGGAGGGTCAGTACTGAGGGAGTTCTGCACTGTCGGAGGGTCAGTACTAAGGGAGTGCCCTACTGTTGGAGGGTCAGTACTGAGGCAGTGCTGCACTGTCGGAGGGTCAGTACTGAGGGAGTTCTGCACTGTCGGAGGGTCAGTACTGAGGCAGTGCTGCACTGTCGGAGGGTCAGTACTGAGGGAGTTCTGCACTGTCGGAGGGTCAGTACTGAGGGAGTGCTGCACTGTCAGAGGGTCAGTACTCAGGGAGTGCTGCAAGGTCGGAGGGTCAGTACTGAGGGAGTGCTGCATGGCCGGAGGGTCAGTACTGAGGGAGTGCTGCACTGTCAGAGGGTCAGTACTGAGGGAGTTCTGCACTGTCGGAGGGTCAGTACTGAGGAAGTGCTGCACTGTCGGAGGGTCAGTACTGAGGGAGTGCTGCACTGTCGGAGAGTCAGTACTGAGGGAGTGTTGCACGGTCGGATGGTCAGTACTGAGGGAGTGTTGCACGGTCGGAGGGTCAGTACTGAGGGAGTGTTGCACGGTCGGAGGGTCAGTACTGAGGGAGTGTTGCACTGTCGGAGGGTCAGTACTCGGAGTGCTGCACTGTCGGAGAGTCAGTACTGAGGGAGTGTTGCATGGTCGGAGGCTCAGTACTGAGGGAGTGTTGCACTGTCGGAGGGTCAGTACTCGGAGTGCTGAACTGTCGGAGAGTCAGTACTGAGGGTGCGCTGCACTGTCGGAGGGTCAGTACTCGGAGTGCTGCACGGTTGGTGGGTCAGTACTCGGCGTGCTGCATGGTCAGAGGGTCAGTACTGAGGGAGTGCTGCACAGTCAGAGGGTCAGTACTGAGGGAGTTCTGCACTGTCAGAGGGTCAGTACTGAGGAAGTGATGCACTGTCGGAGAGTCAGTACTGAGAGAGTGTTGCACGGTCGGAGGGTCGGTACTGAGGGAGTGCTGCATGGCCGGAGGGTCAGTACTGAGGGAGTTCTGCACTGTCGGAGGGTCAGTACTGAGGAAGTGATGCACAGTCGGAGGGTCAGTACTCGGAGCGCTGCACGGTTGGTGGGTCAGCACTCGGCGTGCTGCATGGTCAGAGGGTCAGTACTGAGGGAGCGATGCACTGTCGGAGGGTCAGTACTCGGAGTGCTGCACGGTTGGTGGGTAGGTACTGAAGGAGTGCTGCACTGTCGGAGGGTCAGTACTCGGAGTGCTGCATGGTCGGAGGGTCAGTACTCAGGGTGCGCTGCACTGTCGGAGGGTCAGTACTCGGAGCGCTGCACGGTTGGTGGGTCAGTACTGAGGGAGTGCTGCACAGTCGGAGGGTCAGTACTGAGGGAGTGCTGCACAGTCAGAGGGTCAGTACTGAGGGAGTTCTGCACTGTCAGAGGGTCAGTACTGAGGGAGTGCTGCACAGTCGGAGGGTCAGTACTGATGGAGTGCTGCACTGTCGGAGGGTCAGTACTCAGGGAGTGCTGCACGGTCGGAGGGTCAGTACTGAGGGGGTGCTGCACGGTCGGAGGGTCAGTACTCAGGGAGTGCTGCACGGTCGGAGGGTCAGTACTGAGGGGGTGCTGCACGGTCGGAGGGTCAGTACTGAGGGGGTGCTGCACGGTCAGATGGTCAGTACTGATGGAGTGCTGCACTGTCGGAGGGTCAGTACTGAGGGAGTGCTGCAGTGTCGGAGGGTCAGTACTGAGGGAGTGCTGCACTGTCGGAGGATCAGGACTGAGGGAGTGCTGCACTGTCGGAGGGTCAGTACTGAGCGAGTGCTGCATTGTCAGAGGGGCAGTCCTGAGGGAGTGCTGCACTGTCGGAGGGTTAGTACTGAGGGAGTGCTGCACTGTCAGAGGGTCTGTACTGAGGGAGTTCTGCACTGTCAGAGGGTCAGTACTGAGGGAGTGCTGCACAGTCGGAGGGTCAGTACTGAGGGAGTGCTGCACTGTCGGAGGGTCAGTACTGAGGGAGTGCTGCACTGTCGGAGGGTCAGTACTGAGGGAGTGCTGCACTGTCGCAGGGTCAGTACTGAGGGAGTGCTGCACGGTCGGAGGGTCAGTACTCAGAGAATGCTGCACGGTCGGAGGCTCAGTACTGAGGGAGTGTTTCACGGTCGGAGGGTCAGTTCTGATGGAGTGCTGCACTGTCGGAGGGTCAGTACTGAGGGAGTGCTGCACTGTCGGAGGGTCAGTACTGAGGGAGTGCTGCACTGTCGGAGGGTCAGTACTGAGGGAGTACTGCACTATCAGAGGGTCAGTACTGAGGGAGTGTTGCACAGTCGGAGGGTCAGTACTGAGGGAGTGCTGCACTGTTGGAGGGTCAGTACTGATGATGTGCTGCACTGTCGGAGGGTCAGTACTGAGGGAGTTCTGCACTGTCGGAGGGTCAGTACTAAGGGAGTGCCCTACTGTTGGAGGGTCAGTACTGAGGCAGTGCTGCACTGTCGGAGGGTCAGTACTGAGGGAGTTCTGCACTGTCGGAGGGTCAGTACTGAGGCAGTGCTGCACTGTCGGAGGGTCAGTACTGAGGGAGTTCTGCACTGTCGGAGGGTCAGTACTGAGGGAGTGCTGCACTGTCAGAGAGCCAGTACTGAGGGAGTGCTGCACTGTCTGAGGGTCAGTACTCAGGGAGCGCTGCACAGTCGGAGGGTCAGTACTCGGAGTGCTGCATGGTCGGCGGGTCAGTACTGAGAGAGTGCTGCACGGTCGGAGGGTCAGTACTGAGGGAGTGCTGCACTGTCAGAGGTCAGTACTGAGGGAGTGCTGCACTGTCGAAGGGTCAGTACTGAGGGAGCGCTGCACGGTCGCAGGGTCAGTACTGAGGGATTGCTGCATGGTCGCAGGGTCAGTACTGAGGGAGTGCCGCACTGTCGGAGGGTCAGTATTGAGGAAGTGATGCACTGTGGGAGGGTCAGTACTGAGGGAGCGCTGCACGGTCGGAGGGTCAGTACTCGGAGTGCTGCATGGTCGGAGTGTCAGTACTGAGGGAGTGCTGCACGGTCGGAGGGTCAGTACTCGGAGTGCTGCATGGTCTGAGGGTCAGTATTGAGGGAGTGCTTCACTGTCGGAGGGTCAGTACTGAGGGAGTGCTGCACTGTCGGAGGGTCAGTACTCGGAGCGCTCACGGTCGGAGGGTCAGTACTTGGAGTGCTGCATGGTCGGAGGGTCAGTACTCAGGGAGTGCTGCACGGTCGGAGGGTCAGTACTGAGGGAGTGCTGCACATTCGGAGGTTCAGTACTGAGGGAGTGCTGCACTGTCAGAGGGTCAGTTCTGAGCGAGTACTGCATTGTCAGAGGGGCAGTACTGAGGGAGTGCTGCAGTGTCGGAGGGTCAGTACTGAGGGAGTGCTGCACTGTCAGAGGCTCAGTTCTGAGGGAGTGCTGCAGTGTCGGAGGGTCAGTACTGAGGGAGTGCTGCACTGTCAGAGGGTCAGTACTGAGGGAGTGCTGCACTGTCAGAGGCTCAGTACTGTGGGCGTGTTGCATTTTTGAGATGCCATCTTTTAGATGAGATGTTTGTTGAGGTACCATCTGCTCTCCCTGTTAGAGTTAAAAGTTCCCACATTCACTATTGGATGAAGAGCAGGGGAGTTCTCCCCAGTGTCCTGACAATATTTATCCTAAACCATCATCACAAAAACAAATGATCTGCTCAATACATTCTCGGAATTGTTAAATCGGGTGCTCCACTTTCTGTGATCTTACCTCATTGGTTGTGCTCGGAGGCTCTTGAACTAAATTCAAGAGACGGGATGATTGCTGTTTGTTGACCAACTACAAAAGGCTGATTGCCGACCTCATGATTTTGAACACCTTGATCAAATCTCCTCTCAATCTCTTTTTCTCTGAGGAGAACAGCCCCAGCTTCTCCAATCTATCCACGTAACTGAAGTTCCTCATCCCTGGAACCATTCTCGTGAATCTTTTCTGCACCCTCTCAAATGCCTTCACTTCCTTCCGAAAGTGCTTTGCGCAGAATTGGACACAATATTCCGGTTGAGGCCGAACTAGTGTTTTATAAAGGTTCATCATAACTTCGTTCCTTTTGTACTCTATGCCTCTATTTATAAAGCCCAGCATTCTGTATGCTTTCTTTATCAATTTTTCAACCTGTCCTGCCACCTTCGATGATTTGTGCAGATACACCCCCAGGTCCCTCTGCTCCTGCACCCCCTTTATTTTATATTGCCTCTCCTTTTTCTTTCTCCCAAAATGTATCACTTCACACCTCTCTCATTAAATTTCATTAGCCACATGTCTGCCTATTCCACCCGTCTGTCTGTGTATTATTGATATTTATCACTGTCCTCCTCACAGTTCATAGTACTTCTAAGTTTGGTGTCATCAGCAAATGTTGGAGTTGTGTCCTCAGTGGAGTGCATGCCCACAGATACCTGAAGGTGGCTGGACAGGTAGATCAGGTGCTCCAGAAGGCATACGGGATATTTATTTAACCGAGGCATAGGGCTGGTATTTATTAGCCCCCGAGGTGTGGTCGGAGGCGGGGGAGTGCCTTGGAATCACGACGAGTGACAGGCAGGCAGAGGGTACATTGCCAACCTATCACCCAGCAATCTTCCCGGGGTGGGATAGACCATTGACGGCCTTCCTGCCCAGAGACCAATTGAGGCCCTTAAGTAGCTTAATAACGGCCATTTAAGGGCCTCTTTCTGCCACCACTGGGATCTTACCAGCATCGGGGGGAGCCTCCGCCATGCAGGGAGGGCACCTTGTAAAATGAGGCACATTCCCTGCAGGTTTGGTGGGGGTCCCTTCTCCATGGGCAATCTGTGGCCAACCGAGGACCCGAGCAGCAAAACCTCAACCTCCATGGAAGCCCCTCCTCCTGGACTTCACGTCCACCCCCTCACCCCACCCCTCACGTGGTCCCGACGGCCTTACCTCACATACCTGAGGCCCGGGGATCCGCTGCTGGGCCTGGGTCCAAGGCCTATGTGATTGGCCGGCAGCTCATGGAGGCGGGATCTTGTCTTTAAAGGGATGGAGATCCCGGTGCCAAAACGTTGCCTCCGTAACAACGGAGGATCACACCGGGGTGGGGGAGGGGTGTTTGCGAAAAGTGTCAGGAGCCCTGCCTCTGCCACAAGATCCTGGCCATAGAATATAAGAGCAGGGAGGTTATGATGGAGCTGTATAAAACACTAGTTAGGCCACAGCTGGAGTACTGTGTACAGTTCTGGGCACCACACTATAGGAAGGATGTGATTGGAGAGGGTGCAGAGGAGATTCACCAGGATGTTGCCTGGGCTGGAGCATTTCAGCTATGAAGAGAGACTGAAAAGGCTGGGGTTGTTTTCTTTGGAACAGAGAGGTTTAAGGAGAGACAGAATTGAAGTGTATATAATTATGAGGGGTCTAGATAGAGTGGACAGGAAGGTCCTATTTCCCTTGGTTGTGAGGACCATAACCAGGGGGACAGACTTAGGGTAAGAGGTAGGAGATTTAGAGTGGATTCAAGGGGAAGATTTTCACCCAGAGGGTGTTCGGGATCTGGAACTCACTACCTGAAAAGAAAATCGTATTTGACAAATTAATTGAGTTCTTTGAGGATGTAACAAATAGGGTGGCTAAAGGGAACCAGTAGATGTAGTATATTTGGATTTCCAAAAGGTGCCACATAAAAGGTTACTACACAAGATAAGAGCTCATGGTATTGTGGGTAATATATTAGCATGGATAGAGGATTGGCTAACCAACAGGTAACAGAGAGTCGGGATAAATGGTCATTTTCAGGATGGCAAACTGTAACTAGTGGAGTGCCACAAGGTTCAGTGCTGGGGCCTCAACTATTTACAATCTATATCAATGACTTGGACGAAGGGACCAAGTGTATTGGAGCCAAATTTGCGAATGATACAAAGATGGGTGGGAAAGTAAGCTATGAACACACAAAGAGTCTACAAAGGGATATAGTTAGGTTACGTGAGTGCATAAAAGTTTGGCAGATGGAGTATAATGTGGGAAAATGTGAGGTTGTCCACTTTGGCCAGAAAAATAGAAAAGCAGAATATTATTTACGTGGAGAGAGGCTGCAGAATGCTGTGGTACAGAGGGATCTGGGTGTCCTTGTACAGGAATCACAAAAAGTCAAGTAATTAGGAGGGCAAATGGAATGTTGACCTTTATTGCAAGGGGGATGAATTATTAAAATAGGGAGGTCTTGCTCCAACTATACAGGGCATTGGTGAGACCACACCTAGAGTACTACATACAGTTTTAGTCTCTTTATTTAAGGAGGGACATACTTGCATTGGGAGCAGATCAGAGGAGGGCTGATTTCTGAGATGAAGTGGGTGTCTTATGAGGAAAGGTTGAGCAGGTTGGGCCTGTACTTACTGGAGTTTAGGAAAATGAGAGGTGATCTTATTGTAACATATAAGATTCTGAGGGGGTTGATGGGGTAGATGCTGAGAGGATCTTTCCCCTCATGGGGGAATCTAGACTACAGGGCACAGTTTCACAATAAGGGGCCTCACAATTTAGACGGAGATGAGGAGGATTTTCGTCTTTGATAGTTTGTGTTTGGAATTCTCTGCCTCAGAGCAGTGCAGGCTGGATCATTGGATATATTCGAGGCTGAGTTAGACAGAGTTTTGATCTACAAGGTAGTCAAGGGTTATGGGGAACAGACAGGAAAGTGGAGTTGAGGCCACAATCAGATCAGTGATGATCTTATTGAATGGTAGAGCAGGCTTGAGGGGCTGAATGGCCTCCTCCTACTCTTATTACGTTCTTAAAGAGTAGTAAAGGCAGAAACCTTCATAATATTTAAAAAGTACTTGGATATGCACTTGAAGTACTGTAACCTACAAGGCTAGAGACTAAGGGCTGGAAAGCGGGATTAGGCTGGATGGCTACTTGTAGGTTGGTGCAGACACGAGGGACCGATTGGCCTCCTTCCCTGCTGTAAATTTCTATGATTCGAAGTCTTGGTCAGTAATAAATACCAAAAAAAGCAGGGGTCCTAGTACTGACTCCTGGGAAACCCCACTGTATAACTTCCTGCAGTCCGATAAACAACCGTTCACCATTAATCTCTGCCTCCTGTCACATAACCGACCTCGTATCCATGCTGCTACTGTCCCTTTTATTCCACGGCTCTAACTTTGCTGACAAGCCTGTTAGGCGACACTTCATCAAACGCCTTTTGGAAGTCTACATATACCACATCAACTACATTACCCTCATCAACCCTCTCTGTTACCTCATCAAAAAACTCAAATCAAGTTATTTAAACACAATTTGCCTTTAACTAATCCATGCTGACTTTTCTTAATTAATCCACCCTTGTCAAGTGACTGTGAAGTTTATCCCAGATTATTACTTCCAAAAGATTTCCCATCATTGAGGTTAAACTGACTGCCCTGTATAGTTGGATTTATCCTCACAGCTTTCTTTGAACAAAGGTTTAACATTTGCATTCCTGTATCCAAGCAGAATTTCATTTCGTTCATTCATTCATGGGATGTGGGTGTCGCTGGCTAGGCCAGCATTTATTGCCCATCCCTAATTGCCCTTGAGAAGGTGGTGGTGAGCTGCCTTCTTGAACCACTGCAGTCCATGTGAGGTAGGTACACCCACAGTGCTGTTAGGAAGGGAGTTCCAGGATTCTGACCCAGCGACAGTGAAGGAACGGCAATATAGTTCCAAGTCAGCGTAAGACTCTTAAAAAGCGGGTCTCACTTCGGTCTAAGGTCCTGATCCCGTACTGAGTATCAATCGCACGAAACAAACTTTTGATACAATTTCCACTTTATGTGGAATACCTTTATTAACTCACCAAGTCCGCTGAACGACTTCTCCCACATGACTTCCTGTGACTGACCAAGTCACACTTCCCAGCTGCAGCAACAATGTCCTTGTGAGCTGTGGCTTTATACCCCTCTCAGACCCTGGTAAGGTAATGTCTCAAACTGGGTCATCCAATTGGGTTTCAGTGTCTTATCAATCCCACCCTGGCTATGCAAGACCACCTGTATGTGGTCATATCCTGCTCTCAGCAGGGGGACTTCAGAGGCGCATACCACCCATGGATGTGATATCTTCCTCTTGATAAGGCAAGAATGGAATGTTACAAAAGGCCATGAGTGTGGTTGTAGACAGACTGTTTGATGTTGTAACAGCCCAGGTTACCACATGTCCTGACCTATCTGTCTGTGTGTGTATGTGGGGTTCTTGTTCAGTTACAGTCTTTTATTTTTAAAAAGTCCAATATGAATGCCAGCAATGATGTCTTTGGTCGGAATTCTTCTCCTTTCATCCCGGTGTCCTTCACCTCCATGTATTTACCACTGGGTGAGCTCCACACACTGGTCCAAACTACAACTGGTTACATTTTACTTATGAACAGAAATACAGGAGATATTAACAAATGCCTTACAGTTTAACAAAAATACGAGAGATATCCAAATGCTTTACAGCATGATGGTGTGTGACTATGAGGGAAACTTGCAGGTGGTGGTGTTCCCATGAATCTGCTGCCTCTGTCCTTCTAGGTGGTCGAAGGTCATGGGTTTGGAAGGTGCTGTCAAAGGAGCCTTGGTGCATTGCTGCAGTGCAACGTGTAGATGGTACACACTGCTGCCACTGTGCATCGATGGTGGAGGGAGTGAATGTTGAAGGTGGTGAATGGGGTGCAAATCAATCAGGCTACTTTGTCCTGGATGGTGTTGAGCTTCTTGAGTGTTGTTGGAGCTGCACCCATCCTGGCAAGTGGAGAGTATTCAATCACACCCCTGACTTGTGCCTTGTAGATGGTGGACAGGCTTTGGGGAGTCAGGAGGTGAGTTATTCACCGCAGAATTCCTAGCCTCTGACCTGCTCTTGTAGCCATAGTATTTATACGGCTATGTTCAGTTTCTGGTCAATGGTAACCCCCCAGGATGTTGATAGTGGGGGATTCAGCTATGGTAATGCCATTGAATGTCAAGGAGAGATGCTTAGATTCTCTGTTGTTGGAGATGGTCATTGTCTGGCACTTGTGTGGCGCGAATGTTACTTTAACCAGTTTATAACCAGTGCCTCTGCAATTTCCACCCTTACTTCCCTCAGCATCCACAGATGCATCCCATCCAGTCCTGGTGACTTGTCAACTTTAAGTACAGCCAGTTTTCCTAATACCTTCTTTTCATCAATTTTTAACCCATCCAGTATCTCAACTACCTTCTCTTTTACTATTTATATGCTTATAGAAAACTTTTCGATTCCCTTTATGTTAACTGCTAGTCTCTTGCCATATTCTCTCTTTGCCTCTCTTATTTCTTTTTTCACTTCTCCTCTGAAAATTCTATATTCAGCCTGCTTGGTTAACCTGACTTCTGTCATATGACCCTTTCTCTGCTTTATCTCTTTAATCATCCAGGGAGCTCTGGATGTGTTTGCCCTACTTTTCCTCCTTATGGAATGTACTTTGACCCAAGCTATCTCCTCTTTAAAAGCAGCCCTTGTTCAGTTACAGTTTTTCTTGCCAATCTTTGATTCCAATTTACCTTGACTAGATCCATTCTTACCCCAGTGAAATTGGCCCTCCCCCAGTTAATTATTTTTACTCTGGATTGCTCATTGTCCTTTTCCATAGCTAATGTAAATTACATGATTCCATGATCACTGTCTCCTAAAGGTTTCTGTACTGACACTTGATCAACTTGACCCACCTCATTCCCCAGAACCAGATCCAGTAATGCCTCCTTCCTCATTGGACTGCAAACATTCTGATGTAGAACATTCTCCTGAACGCACTGGAAGAAACTCTTTGCCCTCTCTGCCTCTCTATTACTATCCCAGTCTGTATTGGTTGGTTGGCATCCTTCCATCTACGAAAAATGATGGGCACACAGCAAACAATCCATTTGGGTGGGGTGTCTTCTCTTTGTGCACCTTTGCTGATGGCTGTGAAGGTCAATTCTTGAGGCAGGTTCTGCCACAAGTGCTGCACGTGAAGCTGCCAAGTGACCCTGTGAGTTGTTGTGTTTGATGTTGGCACCTGTTGTCAAGCTGCTGTAGCCTCTGGTTGTCGTGGTAATACACACCAGTCCATCGGATGTGTCACTATTTGGACAATTAAAGTCCCCCATTATGACTACACTATAGTTTTTGCAATCTCTGTAATTTCCCTGTAAATTTGCTCCTCTATACCTTTCTCACAAGTTGGTGGCCTAAAGAATACATCCAGTAGTGTAATGGTACCTCTATTGATTCTTAACTCTAACCAAATAGATCCTGTCCCTGACCCCTCCAGAACATCCTCTCTCTCCAGCACTGCAATATTCACCTTAATCAATACTGCCACCCCTCCTCCTTTCTATCATAGTTTCATAGAGTCATACAGCAGAGAAACAGGCCCTTCGGCCCATCATGTCTGTGCCGGCCATCAAGCCCATCCATTCTAATCCCATTTTCCAGCACTTGGCCCGTAGCCTTGTATACTATGGTGTTTCAAGTGCTCATCTAAATATCTGTTAAATGTTGTGAGGGTTCCTGCCTCTACCACCCCTTCAGGCAGTGTGCTCCAGATTCCAACCACCCATTCGGTGAAAGACTTTTTCCTCAAATACCCTCTAAACCTCCTGCCTCTTATCTTAAATCTGTGTCCCCTGGTTATTGACACCTCCGCTAAGGCAAAATGTTTCTTCCTATCTACCCTATCTATGCCCCTCATAATTTTCTATACCTCAATCAGGTCCCCCCTCTTTCCTTCCCCATCATTTCTGAACACCTTGTATCAAGGAATATTTGACACCCACTCCTGTCCTTTTTTGAGCCAGGTCTCTGTTATTAAAGGAGAGAGAGGTGGAGAGGTTTAGGAAGGGAATTCCAGGGCTGAGGGCCCAGGCAGCTGAAGCCAAGCTTGGCAATAGTGGAGTGATTAAAATCAGAGATGCTCAAGAGGACAGAAAGTGAGGAGTACAGAGATCTTGGAGGCTTTAAGGACTGGAGGAGGTTACAGTGGTAGGGAGAGGCGAGGCCATGGAGCAGGAAGGCACAGGGACAGGTCATTGTTGAATGGTGCTCAGACTGAACACTGCAGCCATGGGACTAACTGACAGCACATGGAACCTTGAGTGTATTTCATTGGCTATAAAACATGCTGAGGGCAGGAAAGGTGCTAGAATATGACTCTTTAATTCTAATTGTCTCCCCGGTACCACAAACACACAGGAATGAGGCTGGTTTTATCTATAAATTGCAGCTTTCCCGTTCACTGTTCTCCTTCTGCTCTAATCCCCTTACTGCCCTGCCTTTCAACACCCTTTAATATTTTTCCTGGGGTGTTTTGAATGCTGAGATTGATCCAGTCCCCTTGTGATAATGGATTCTGTATCCTAATCACTCGCCACGTGAAAGAAAATCCATCTCGCCTCTCTCTTTATGTTTCCAGGAATAGTCTTGTGTATGTGTCTCCTTGTTACTGATTCACACCCAATAATCTCTCACCTTCTCAGTTTGAAACCTTCCATTACTTCCTGCTGAAATGCCCACATTTCACTGAATAAAGGTCTACATTTTAGATTCCTCATTCCCGATATCAGATTAGTAACTGCTTCCCTGTCCCATTTCCAGATCTTGAAAACCCTCGATATCAGGTCTTCCAAAGCTCCACACAGCCCGACAGTCAAACTCTGACTGTCTTAGTGTTCTGTCTAATCCAACATCATCTGCTTGCTTTTATATTCACTGCTCCTAAATATAAAACCTCAAATCAGGCATGAATAAGGAGGATTCACAGAAAGATTGATATTGTGATGTGGAGAAGGGTTACTGTGTAGGGCAGGAGCTGATTGGGGATGCTGATAATTCTGAATTGTAACACACACATAAAAGGAGATCTGTTTACTTAAAATGCAAAATGAAATTAAGTTTTCATGTGGTACTAATGGATATGATTTGGATAAAAAGATGCATTAGAAGCTGATGCAAGTCTAAAGGGTTTTATGATTTTTGAAATTGGTTTAGTGAGTCTCTTGAATAGCAGAGCTGCAGAAATTGAAGGCAGTCTTATCTAAACTGCCCATGTGTTGTTCAGCGGCCAAAGACACATTTCATGTCGGAATAACTTGAAGGGGTGCTGTAGGAAAGCAAAGCAGAATTATGGCGTTTAATATTTACACCTCCAGGTAACATTCCTCCCGTTCACTAATCTCAACCTAACAGTAATGATCACTCGACCCAGGAGCAACTCTTTCTCTGTTTTATTCCCTTCCTCTCCCTGGGATTTGCTGCAGCACATTGATCTGTCCTCCAGTTCATTATGTTTCCCAGTTCTCAATGCTTTGAAGAACTCACAGCACTGACCATTCCTCACTGAGGGTCAGCAGGTTACTGACTATCAGAACCGGACTCACACCTCCTCACACACACACACAGGGACACACACAGGGACACACACACACACACACACACAGGGGCACACACCTCCTCTCAAACACACATACAGACATAGACACACACACACACACACACACACACACAGAGGAAATCACACCTCCTCACACACACACACACACAGGAACTCACACCTCCTCTCAAACACACATACAGACATAGACACACACACACACACACACACACACACAGAGGAACTCACACCTCCTCACACACACACACACACACACACAGGAACTCACACCTCCTCACACACACACACACACACACAGGGGCACACACCTCCTCTCACACACACATACAGACATAGACACACACACACACAGGAACTCACACCTCCTCACACACACACACACACAGGAACTCACACCTCCTCACACACACACACACACACACACACACACACACAGGGGCACACAGGGGCACACACCTCCTCTCACACACACATACAGACATAGACACACACACACACACACAGGAACTCACACCTCCTCACACACACACACACACACACACAGGAACTCACACCTCCTCACACACACACACACACACAGGGGCACACACCTCCTCTCACACACACATACAGACATAGACACACACACACACACACACAGGAACTCACACCTCCTCACACACACACACACACACACAGGAACTCACACCTCCTCACACACACACACACACACACACACACACACACACACACAGGGGCACACAGGGGCACACACCTCCTCTCACACACACATACAGACATAGACACACACACACACACACAGAGGAACTCACACCTCCTCACACACACACACACACACAGGAACTCACACCTCCTCACACACACACACACACACACACAGGGGCACACAGGAGCACACAGGGGCACACACCTCCTCTCACACACACATACAGACATAGACACACACACACACACAGGAACTCACACCTCCTCATACACACACACACATACAGGAAATCACACTTCCTCACACACACACACACACAGGAACTCACACCTCCTCACACACACACACAGGGACTCACCTCCTCACACACACACACACACACACACACACACACACACAGGAACTCACACATCCTTACACACACACACACACACACAGGGACTCACACCTCCTTACACACACACACACACACAGAGACTCACACCTCCTCACACACACACACACACACACACACAGGAACTCACACCTCCTCACACACACACACACACACACACACAGGAACTCACACCTCCTCACACACACACACACACACACAGGGGCACACACCTCCTCTCACACACACATACAGACATAGACACACACACACACACAGGAACTCACACCTCCTCACACACACACACACACACACACACACACAGGAACTCACACCTCCTCACACACACACACACACAGAGGAACTCACACCTCCTCACACACACACACACACACACACACACAGGGGCACACACCTCCTCTCACACACACATACAGACATAGACACACACACACACACACAGGAACTCACACCTCCTCACACACACACACACACACACACACACACACACAGGGGCACACAGGGGCACACACCTCCTCTCACACACACATACAGACATAGACACACACACACACACACAGAGGAACTCACACCTCCTCACACACACACACACACACAGGAACTCACACCTCCTCACACACACACACACACACACACACAGGAACTCACACCTCCTCACACACACACACACACACAGGGGCACACAGGGGCACACACCTCCTCTCACACACACACACACACACACACAGGAACTCACACCTCCTCACACACACACACACACACAGGAACTCACACCTCCTCACACACACACACACACACACACACACACACACACACAGGGGCACACAGGGGCACACACCTCCTCTCACACACACATACAGACATAGACACACACACACACACAGAGGAACTCACACCTCCTCACACACACACACACACACAGGAACTCACACCTCCTCACACACACACACACACACACAGGAACTCACACCTCCTCACACACACACACAGGGACTCACACCTCCTCACACACACACACACACACACACACACAGGAACTCACACATCCTCTCACACACACACACACACAGGAACTCACACCTCCTCACACACACAGGAACTCACACCTCCTCACACACACACACACACACACAGGAACTCACACCTCCTCTCACACACACACACAGGGGCACACACCTCCTCTCACACACACACACAGACATAGACACACACACACACACACACACACAGGAACTCACACCTCCTCACACACACACACACACACACACACACACAGGGACTCACACCTCCTCTCACACACAGACACACACACACACACACACACACACACACGGGCACACAGGGGCACACACCTCCTCTCACACACACATACAGACATAGACACACACACACACACACACAGGAACTCACACCTCCTCACACACACACACACACACACACAGGAACTCACACTTCCTCACACACACACACACACACACAGGAACTCACACCTCCTCACACACACACACACAGGGACTCACACCTCCTCACACACACACACACACACACACACACACGGGCACACAGGGGCACACACCTCCTCTCAAACACACATACAGACATAGACACACACACACACACACACAGGAACTCACACCTCCTCACACACACACACACGCACACACACACACAGGAACTCACACCTCCTCATACACACACACACACACAGGAACTCACACTTCCTCACACACACACACACACACACAGGAACTCACACCTCCTCACACACACACACACACACACACAGGAACTCACACCTCCTCACACACACACACACACACACACACAGGGACTCACACCTCCTCACACACACACACAGGGACTCACACCTCCTCTCACACACACACACACACACACACACACACGGGCACACAGGGGCACACACCTCCTCTCACACACACATACAGACATAGACACACACACACACACACAGGAATTCACACCTCCTCACACACACACACACACAGGAACTCACACTTCCTCACACACACACACACACAGGAACTCACACCTCCTCACACACACACACACAGGGACTCACACCTCCTCACACACACACACACACACACACACACACACACACACACAGGGGCACACAGGGGCACACACCTCCTCTCACACACACATACAGACATAGACACACACACACACACACACAGGAACTCTCAGCTCCTCACACACACACACACACACGCACACACACACACACAGGAACTCACACCTCCTCATACACACACACACACACAGGAACTCACACTTCCTCACACACACACAGGAACTCACACCTCCTCACACACACACACACACACAGGAACTCACACCTCCTCACACACACACACACACACACAGGGACACACACTTCCTCACACACACACACACACAGACATAGACACACACACACACAGGAACTCACACCTCCTCACACACACACAAACAGGGACTCACACTTCCTCACACACACACACACACACTGGGGCACACACCTCCTCTCACACACACATACAGACATAGACACACACACACACACACACAGGAACTCACACCTCCTCACACACACACACACACACACAGGAACTCACACCTCCTCACACACACACACACACACTGGGGCACACACCTCCTCTCACACACACATACAGACATAGACACACACACACACACACACAGGAACTCACACCTCCTCACACACACACACACACACACATAGACATACACACACAGGAACTCACACCTCCTCACACACACACACACACAGGGACACACACTTCCTCACACACACACACACACAGACATAGACACACACACACACAGGAACTCACACCTCCTCACACACTCACACACACAGGGACACACATCCTCACACACACACACACACAGGGGCACACAGGGGCACACACCTCCTCTCACACACACATACAGACATAGACACACACACACACACACAGGGACTCACACTTCCTCACACACACACACACACACACACAGGGGCACACACCTCCTCTCACACACACATACAGACATAGACACACACACACACACACACACACACACACACACACAGGAACTCACACTTCCTCACACACACACACACACACATAGACATACACACACAGGAACTCACACCTCCTCACACACACACACACACACAGGGGCACACAGGGGCACACACCTCCTCTCTCACACACACACACACACACACACGCAGAGGAACTCACACTTCCTCACACACACACACACATAGACATACACACACAGGAACTCACACCTCCTCACACACACACACACACACACACACACAGGAACTCACACTTCCTCACACACACACACACAGGGACTCACACTTCCTCACACACACACACACAGGGGCACACAGGGGCACACAGGGGCACACACCTCCTCTCTCTCTCACACACACACACACACACACACACACAGGAACTCACACTTCCTCACACACACACACACATAGACATACACACACAGGAACTCACACCTCCTCACACACACACACATACACACACACAGGGACTCACACTTCCTCACACACACACACACAGGGGCACACAGGGGCACACAGGGGCACACACCTCCTCTCACACACACACACACACACACAGGAACTCACACCTCCTCACACACACACACACAGGAACTCACACTTCCTCACACTTCCTCACACACACACACACACACACAGACATAGACATAGACACACACCCTCACACACTCAAATAGTGTTGATTGGGGGTTAGGTTTTAAGTTGTAGTGAATGAGTCCTGAGTTTTCCCTAGAGACTGTTGCTGAGGGGTGAGGAGGGGCTGTGTAGGTGAGAGGTTGAGGGAGTGAAGTGGTGAGTAAATGAGGAGGCAGGTAGGTGAGGGGGTTCAGGGTTGAATGGATGTGGGGGTGGGGGCAGGAGAGGTGAGGGGTGAAGGAGAGAGGGCTGTAAGTTTGAGAGTGTGACAGGATGAAGGGGTTGGGGGAGCAGGCTGAGGAAGTGAGGGGAAACGGTGTGAGTGAGTGAGTGAGTGAGTGAGGGTGTGAGAGGGAGGAGGGGGAGGGTGAGGGTGTGAGGGAGTGAGGGGGTGGAGGGTGAGGGGTCAGGGGGTGAGGGGGAGGAGAGGGAGGGTTGAGGGTGTGAGGGTGTGAGGGGTGGAAGGTGAGGGTATGAGGGGTGGAAGATGAGGCTGTGAGGAGGTGGAGGCTGTGGGTGTGAGGGCTTGAGGGGGTGGAGGGTGAGGGTGTGAGGAGGTGGAGGGTGTGGGTGTGAGGAAGTGAGGAGGTGGAGGGTGTGAGGGAGTGAGGGGGTGGAGGGGTGAAGGGTGAGGGTGTGCGGGAGTGAGGAGGTGGTGGCTGATAGTGTGAGTGCTTGAGGGGGTGGAGGGTGAGGGTGTGAGGAGGTGGAGGGTGTGGGTGTGAGGAAGTGAGGAGGTGGAGGGTGTGAGGGAGTGAGGGGGTGAAGGGGTGAAGGGTGAGGGTGTGCGGGAGTGAGGAGGTGGTGGCTGAGGGTGAGGGCGTGAGGGAGTGAAGAGGTGGAGGGTGAGAGTGAGAGGGGGTGGAGGGAGAGGGTGTGGAGGGTGAGGAGGTGAGGGGGAGGAGGGGGGAGGGGTGAGGGTGAGAGGGGATGGAGGGTGAGGGTGTGAGGGGGTGGAGGGTGAGGGTGTGAAGGAGTGAGAGGGTGAGGTTGAGGGTGTGAGGGAGTGAGGAGGTGGAGGGTGAGAGTGAGAGGGGGTGGAGGGTGAGGGTGTAAGGGGGTGAGTAGTTGAAGGGTCTCTGAGTTTCAGTCTCTCTCTCACTCTCAGACACTGAGCTTCCACAGTTAACGTAAAATCACAGCTTCAGAACCAGGCTGCTCCGATCGTAAATAACAACGAACAGAATCATGGAATCTCACAGGACAGGAAGAGGCCATTCGGCCCTTCATACCTGTGCCAGCTCAGATAAGCTATCCAATCAGTCTCACACCCCTGCTCCTTCCCTATAGGCTCCATTAATTGATTTCCCTTTAAGGTATATAATAATTTAAGGAGGTCAGATATTAATGGGGAGAGTGAGCTCGGCTGGGTGTGCAACACAGACAGCAGAACTCTCCCAACACTGAGCAGGACACTGCCACCATACCCCAAAGAGTCTGAGGAAAGTTGACCAAGCTTCTGCAGGACTGAACCTCAACCTTCGAAACTGCGGCCATCACGCAGTCAGTCATAGAGCTGGGTGCTGGGAACAGATGGCTGGGAGACAGAATAGCTGCAATTACTGAAAATGAGATGACAAATAGAGTTCATTGAAGTATAAAATTAGGACGATGATTATTTGATGTCGCTGCTTCGCAAATTGGTTGTAAAACACTGCATTGGAACGCAGCCAATGACAACTCTGAACTTGGAGAAATCGGGAGGAATTTAGTGTGGAGATTGTATGCAAATGTGTCCAGCCTGTTCCTTGATTACTCTGCAGTACAGGCCTGATTATTATTAAAAGGATTTAGTTCAATGGCTTTTTGTTTTATTTTTCTAATTGCTACTGCAGGATGTTAACCCTGCGCTCCCTCAGTACTGACCCTCTGACAGTGCAGCACTCCCTCAGTACTGACCCTCCGACAGTGCAGCACTCCCTCAGTACTGATCCTCTGATAATGCAGCACTCCCTCAGTACTGACCCTCCGACAGTGCAGCACTCCCTCAGTACTGACCCTCTGATAGTGCAGCACTCCCTCAGTACTGACCCTCCGACAGTGCAGCACTCCCTCAGTACTGACCCTCCGACAGTGCAGCACTCCCTCAGTACTGACCCTCTGACAGTGCAGGACTCCCTCAGTACTGACCCTCTGACAGTGCAGCACTCCCTCAGTACTGACCCTCTGACAGTGCAGGACTCCCTCAGTACTGACCCTCTGACAGTGCAGCACTCCCTCAGTACTGACCCTCTGACAGTGCAGGACTCCCTCAGTACTGACCGTCTGACAGAACAGCGCTCCCTCAGTACTGACCCTCTGACAGTGCAGGACTCCCTCAGTACTGACCCTCTGACAGTGCAGCACTCCCTCAGTACTGACCGTCTGACAGTACAGCGCTCCCTCGGTACTGACCCTCTGACAGTGCAGCGCTCCCTCGGTACTGACCCTCCGACAGTGCAGCACTCCCTCAGTACTGGCCCTCTGACAGTGCAGCACTCCCTCAGTACTGCCCCTCTGACAGTGCAGCACTCCCTCAGTACTGACCATCTGACAGTGCAGCATTCCCTCAATACTGACCCTCCAACAGTGCAGCATTCCCTCAGTACTGGCCCTCTGACAGTGCAGCACTCCCTCAGTACTGGCCCTCTGACAGTGCAGCACTCCCTCAGTACTGCCCCTCCGACAGTGCAGCACTCCCTCAGTACTGACCCTCTGACAGTGCAGCACTCCCTCAGTACTGACCCTCTGACAGTGCAGGACTCCCTCAGTACTGACCGTCTGACAGAACAGCGCTCCCTCAGTACTGACCCTCTGACAGTGCAGGACTCCCTCAGTACTGACCCTCTGACAGTGCAGCACTCCCTCAGTACTGACCGTCTGACAGTACAGCGCTCCCTCGGTACTGACCCTCTGACAGTGCAGCGCTCCCTCGGTACTGACCCTCCGACAGTGCAGCACTCCCTCAGTACTGGCCCTCTGACAGTGCAGCACTCCCTCAGTACTGCCCCTCTGACAGTGCAGCACTCCCTCAGTACTGACCATCTGACAGTGCAGCATTCCCTCAATACTGACCCTCCAACAGTGCAGCATTCCCTCAGTACTGGCCCTCTGACAGTGCAGCACTCCCTCAGTACTGGCCCTCTGACAGTGCAGCACTCCCTCAGTACTGCCCCTCCGACAGTGCAGCACTCCCTCAGTACTGACCCTCTGACAGTGCAGCATTCCCTCAGTACTGACCCTCCAACAGTGCAGCGCTCCCACGGTACTGACCCTCTGACAGTGTAGCACTCCCTCAGTACTGACCCTCCGACAGTGCAGCGCTCCCTCAGTACTGACCATCTGACAGTGCAGCACTCCCTCAGTACTGACCCTCCGACAGTGCAGCGCTCCCTCAGTACTGACCATCTGACAGTGCAGCACTCTCTCAGTACTGACCCTCTGACAGTGTAGCACTCCCTCAGTACTGACCATCTGACAGTGCAGCACTCCCTCAGTACTGACCCTCTGACAGTGCAGCACTCCCTCAGTACTGCCCCTCCGACAGTGCAGCGCTCCCTCAGTACTGACCATCTGACAGTGCAGCACTCTCTCAGTACTGACCCTCTGACAGTGCAGCATTCCCTCAGTACTGACCCTCCAACAGTGCAGCGCTCCCTCGGTACTGACCCTCTGACAGTGTAGCACTCCCTCAGTACTGCCCCTCCGACAGTGCAGCGCTCCCTCAGTACTGACCCTCTGACAGTGCAGCACTCCCTCAGTACTGCCCCTCCAACAGTGCAGCACTCCCTCAGTACTGACCCTCCGACAGTGCAGCGCCCCCTCAGTACTGACCATCTGACAGTGCAGCACTCCCTCAGTACTGACCATCTGACAGTGCAGCACTCCCTCAGTACTGACCATCTGACAGTGCAGCACTCCCTCAGTACTGACCCTCCGACAGTGCAGCGCTCCCTCAGTACTGACCATCTGACAGTGCAGCACTCCCTCAGTACTGACCCTCCGACAGTGCAGCGCTCCCTCAGTACTGACCATCTGACAGTGCAGCACTCCCTCAGTACTGCCCCTCCGACAGTGCAGCGCTCCCTCAGTACTGACCCTCTGACAGTGCAGCACTCCCTCAGTACTGCACTGCAGGCGTCAGCTTTGACTATGGGCTCACATCCCTTGTGGGGTTTGAGTGCATGCCATTCTGATTGTCTGATCTGAAGGCTCAGATGCTCCTGCATACTCGGGAGCCAAGATAAACTTACCTCTGAGATTAGTAGCAAAGGGTAATTTTGATTTCTGTACTAATATATTTGTCTCTCTGCTCAGCTATTGTCTGGGACTCTCCTGAATTCACAATTGGAGGCAAAGCTAAGCAGTGATGAACGCTGCCTGTACTTCAGTGTGAGAGGGCAGCTGGGTTTTTGTGTCTGGTCTCTGAAGCCCCCCGCCCCCCCACTGACTACAAAATAACACAGCAGCATTGGCTGCAGATATGCAACATTAAACTGATCAAACTAACCTCAACACAAAACTCATCAATCAAACAAATACAATTATCACACCAATCGGGTGACCACCTGATGTAACGGTTCCATCCTGCCACTCACAAACGTACTGTTTTAATTACTGAAATAAATGGCCCAGAGGAAATCTCCTCGTTCACTGTGACAACTCACAGAGCAGAACATGATAGAAATCAAATATTAGAAATATCACCTTGTACTCATCATGTGACCAGGCTTGAAATAACAAGAGTGATGACCCCGAAACACCACCTCCTGCAATATGTACCCTGACACCGGATCCGAAATCCCAATCCACTTGTAGTAATCCATCTTAAAATTCTTTTTATTTGTTTGTGGGATGTGGGCATCGCTGCATATCCCTAATTGTCCTTGAACTGAGTGGCTTGCTAGGCCATTTCAGAGGGCATGTAAAAGTTAACCACATTGCTGTGGGTCTGGAGTCACATGGAGGCCAGACCAGGTACGGACAGCAGATTTCCTTCCCTAAAGGACATTAGTGAACCAGATGGGTTTTTACAACAATCGACAATGGTTTCATGGCCATCATTAGAGTAGCTTTGTTTTTTAATTCCGAATTTATTAATTGAATTAAAATTTCACCATCTGCCATTGTGGGATTTAAATTCGGTGCTGAGAGCACTAAGCTGGGCCTCTAGATTACTAGTCCAGCAACATTATCTCTGCACCACCACAGTTACAGACTGGAATCTAATGGAGGGGTTCGGGGGGTTTATATATAGAATAACAGATACCCGGGAGTGAGTTACAGACTGGAATCTAATGCAGGGGTTCGGGGGGTTTATGTATCGAGTAACAGATACCCGGGAGTGAGTTACAGACTGGAATCTAATCGATGGGTTCGGGGTTTTTTTTATATAGAATAACAGATACCTGGGAGTGAGTTACAGACTGGAATCTAATCGATGGGTTCGGGGGGTTTATATATAGAATAACAGATACCCGGGAGTGAGTTACAGACTGGAATCTAATCGATGGGTTCGGGGGGTTTATATATAGAATAACAGATACCCGGGAGTGAGTTACAGACTGGAATCTAATCGATGGGTTCGGGGGGTTTATATATAGAATAACAGATACCCGGGAGTGAGTTACAGACTGGAATCTAAGCAAGGGGTTCGGGGGGTTTATATATAGAATAACAGATACCCAGGAGTGTGTTACAGACTGGAATCTAATCAGAGGGGTCAGGGTGGTTTATATATAGAATAACAGATACCCAGGAGTGTGTTACAGACTGGAATCTAATCAGAGGGGTCAGGGTGGTTTATATATAGAATAACAGATACCCGGGAGTGAGTTACAGACTGGAATCTAATCAAGGGGTTCGGGGGGTTTATAGATAGAATAACAGATACCCGGGAGTGAGTTACAGACTGGAATCTAATCGAGGGGTTCGGGGGGTTTATATATAGAATAACAGATACCCGGGAGTGAGTTACAGACTGGAATCTAATCGAGGGGTTCGGGGGGTTTATATATAGAATAACAGATACCTGGGAGTGAGTTACAGACTGGAATCTAATCGATGGGTTCGGGGGGTTTATATATAGAATAACAGATACCCGGGAGTGAGTTACAGACTGGAATCTAATCGAGGGGTTCGGGGGGTTTATATATAGAATAACAGATACCCGGGAGTGAGTTACAGACTGGAATCTAATCGATGGGTTCGGGGGGTTTATATATAGAATAACAGATACCCGGGAGTGAGTTACAGACTGGAATCTAAGCAAGGGGTTCGGGGGGTTTATATATAGAATAACAGATACCCAGGAGTGTGTTACAGACTGGAATCTAATCAGAGGGGTCAGGGTGGTTTATATATAGAATAACAGATACCCAGGAGTGTGTTACAGACTGGAATCTAATCAAGGGGTTCGGGGGGTTTATAGATAGAATAACAGATACCCGGGAGTGAGTTACAGACTGGAATCTAATCGATGGGTTCGGGGGGTTTATGTATCGAGTAACAGATACCCGGGAGTGAGTTACAGACTGGAATCTAATCGATGGGTTTGGGTGGTTTATATATAGAATGTCAGATACCGGGGAGTGAGTTACAGACTGGAATCTAATCGATGGGTTCGGGGGGTTTATGTATCAAGTAACAGATACCCGGGAGTGAGTTACAGACTGGAATCTAATCAAGGGGTTCGGGGGGTTTATGTATCGAGTAACAGATACCCGGGAGTGAGTTACAGACTGGAATCTAATCAAGGGGTTCGGGGGGTTTACGTATCGAGTAACAGATACCTGGGAGTGAGTTACAGACTGGAATCTAATCGAGGGGTTCGGGGGTTTTTTATAGAATAACAGATACCCGGGAGTGAGCTACAGACTGGAATCTAAGCGAGGGGTTCGGGGGGTTTATATATAGAATAACAGATACCCGGGAGTGTGTTACAGACTGGAATCTAATCAGAGGGGTCAGGGTGGTTTATATATAGAATAACAGATACCCGGGACTGTGTTACAGACTGGAATCTAATCAAGGGGTTCGGGGGGTTTATGTATCGAGTAACAGATACCCGGGAGTGAGTTACAGACTGGAATCTAATCAAGGGGTTCGGGGGGTTTATGTATCGAGTAACAGATACCCGGGAGTGAGTTACAGACTGGAATCTAATCGAGGGGTTCGGGGGGTTTATATATAGAATAACAGTTACCCGGGAGTGAGTTACAGACTGGAATCTAATCGAGGGGTTCGGGGGTTTATATAGAGAATAACAGATACCCAGGAGTGAGTTACATACTGGAATCTAATCGAGGGGTTCGGGGGTTTATATATAGAATAACAGATACCTGGGAGTGAGTTACAGACTGGAATCTAATCGAGGGGTTCGGGGGTTTATATATAGAATAACAGATACCCGGGAGTGAGTTACAGACTGGAATCTAATCGAGGGGTTCGGGGATTTTTTATAGAATAACAGATACCCGGGAGTGTGTTACAGACTGGAATCTAATCAAGGGGTTCGGGGGGTTTATGTATTGAGTATCAGATACCTGGGAGTGAGTTACAGACTGGAATCTAATCGAGGGGTTCGGGGGGTTTATATATAGAATAACAGATACCTGGGAGTGAGTTACAGACTGGAATCTAATCGAGTGGTTCGGGGGTTTATATATAGAATAACAGATACCCGGGAGTGAGTTACAGACCGGAATCTAATCGAGGGGTTCGGGGGTTTTTTATAGAATAACAGATACCCGGGAGTGTGTTACAGACTGGAATCTAATCGAGAGGTTCGGGGGTGTTTATATATAGAATAACAGATACCTGGGAGTGAGTTACAGACTGGAATCTAATCGAGGGGTTCGGGGGGTTTATATATAGAATAACAGATACCTGGGAGTGAGTTACAGACTGGAATCTAATCGAGTGGTTCGGGGGTTTATATATAGAATAACAGATACCCGGGAGTGAGTTACAGACCGGAATCGAATCGAGTGGTTCGGGGGTTTATATATAGAATAACAGATACCCGGGAGTGAGTTACAGACCGGAATCTAATCGAGGGGTTCGGGGGTTTTTTATAGAATAACAGATACCCGGGAGTGTGTTACAGACCGGAATCTAATCGAGGGGTTCGGGGGTTTATATATAGAATAACAGATACCCGGGAGTGAGTTACAGACCGGAATCTAATCGAGGGGTTCGGGGGTTTTTTATAGAATAACAGATACCCGGGAGTGTGTTACAGACTGGAATCTAATCGAGTGGTTCGGGGGTTTATATATAGAATAACAGATACCTGGGAGTGAGTTACAGACTGGAATCTAATCGAGTGGTTCGGGGGTTTATATATAGAATAACAGATACCCGGGAGTGAGTTACAGACCGGAATCTAATCGAGTGATTCGGGGGTTTATATATAGAATAACAGATACCCGGGAGTGAGTTACAGACCGGAATCTAATCGAGGGGTTCGGGGGTTTTTTATAGAATAACAGATACCCGGGAGTGTGTTACAGACCGGAATCTAATCGAGGGGTTCGGGGGTTTATATATAGAATAACAGATACCCGGGAGTGAGTTACAGACCGGAATCTAATCGAGAGGTTCGGGGGTTTTTTATAGAATAACAGATACCCGGGAGTGTGTTACAGACCGGAATCTAATCGAGGGGTTCGGGGGTTTTTTATAGAATAACAGATACCCGGGAGTGTGTTACAGACTGGAATCTAATCGAGAGGTTCGGGGGTTTATATATAGAATAACAGATACCCGGGAGTGAGTTACAGACCGGAATCTAATCGAGGGGTTCGGGGGTTTTTTATAGAATAACAGATACCTGGGAGTGAGTTACAGACTGGAATCTAATCGAGTGGTTCGGGGGTTTATATATAGAATAACAGATACCCGGGAGTGAGTTACGGACTGGAATATAATCGAGGGGTTCGGGGGTTTTTTATAGAATAACAGATACCCGGGAGTGTGTTACAGACCGGAATCTAATCGAGGGGTTCGGGGGTTTTTTATAGAATAACAGATACCCGGGAGTGTGTTACAGACCGGAATCTAATCGAGGGGTTCGGGGGTTTTTTATAGAATAACAGATACCCGGGAGTGTGTTACAGACTGGAATCTAATCGAGAGGTTCGGGGGTTTATATATAGAATAACAGATACCCGGGAGTGAGTTACAGACCGGAATCTAATCGAGGGGTTCGGGGGGGTTTATATATAGAATAACAGATACCCGGGAGTGTGTTACAGACTGGAATCTAATCGAGAGGTTCGGGGGTGTTTATATATAGAATAACAGATACCTGGGAGTGAGTTACAGACTGGAATCTAATCGAGGGGTTCGGGGGGTTTATATATAGAATAACAGATACCCGGGAGTGTGTTACAGACTGGAATCTAATCAAGGGGTTCGGGGGGTTTATGTATCGAGTAACAGATACCCGGGAGTGAGTTACAGACTGGAATCTAATCAAGGGGTTCGGGGGGTTTATGTATCGAGTAACAGATACCCGGGAGTGAGTTACAGACTGGAATCTAATCGAGGGGTTCGGGGGGTTTATATATAGAATAACAGTTACCCGGGAGTGAGTTACAGACTGGAATCTAATCGAGGGGTTCGGGGGTTTATATAGAGAATAACAGATACCCAGGAGTGAGTTACATACTGGAATCTAATCGAGGGGTTCGGGGGTTTATATATAGAATAACAGATACCTGGGAGTGAGTTACAGACTGGAATCTAATCGAGGGGTTCGGGGGTTTATATATAGAATAACAGATACCCGGGAGTGAGTTACAGACTGGAATCTAATCGAGGGGTTCGGGGATTTTTTATAGAATAACAGATACCCGGGAGTGTGTTACAGACTGGAATCTAATCAAGGGGTTCGGGGGGTTTATGTATTGAGTATCAGATACCTGGGAGTGAGTTACAGACTGGAATCTAATCGAGTGGTTCGGGGGTTTATATATAGAATAACAGATACCCGGGAGTGAGTTACAGACCGGAATCTAATCGAGGGGTTCGGGGGTTTTTTATAGAATAACAGATACCCGGGAGTGTGTTACAGACTGGAATCTAATCGAGAGGTTCGGGGGTGTTTATATATAGAATAACAGATACCTGGGAGTGAGTTACAGACTGGAATCTAATCGAGGGGTTCGGGGGGTTTATATATAGAATAACAGATACCTGGGAGTGAGTTACAGACTGGAATCTAATCGAGTGGTTCGGGGGTTTATATATAGAATAACAGATACCCGGGAGTGAGTTACAGACCGGAATCTAATCGAGTGGTTCGGGGGTTTATATATAGAATAACAGATACCCGGGAGTGAGTTACAGACCGGAATCTAATCGAGGGGTTCGGGGGTTTTTTATAGAATAACAGATACCCGGGAGTGTGTTACAGACCGGAATCTAATCGAGGGGTTCGGGGGTTTATATATAGAATAACAGATACCCGGGAGTGAGTTACAGACCGGAATCTAATCGAGGGGTTCGGGGGTTTTTTATAGAATAACAGATACCCGGGAGTGTGTTACAGACTGGAATCTAATCGAGTGGTTCGGGGGTTTATATATAGAATAACAGATACCTGGGAGTGAGTTACAGACTGGAATCTAATCGAGTGGTTCGGGGGTTTATATATAGAATAACAGATACCCGGGAGTGAGTTACAGACCGGAATCTAATCGAGTGATTCAGGGGTTTATATATAGAATAACAGATACCCGGGAGTGAGTTACAGACCGGAATCTAATCGAGGGGTTCGGGGGTTTTTTATAGAATAACAGATACCCGGGAGTGTGTTACAGACCGGAATCTAATCGAGGGGTTCGGGGGTTTTTTATAGAATAACAGATACCCGGGAGTGTGTTACAGACTGGAATCTAATCGAGAGGTTCGGGGGTTTATATATAGAATAACAGATACCCGGGAGTGAGTTACAGACCGGAATCTAATCGAGGGGTTCGGGGGTTTTTTATAGAATAACAGATACCTGGGAGTGAGTTACAGACTGGAATCTAATCGAGTGGTTCGGGGGTTTATATATAGAATAACAGATACCCGGGAGTGAGTTACGGACTGGAATATAATCGAGGGGTTCGGGGGTTTTTTATAGAATAACAGATACCCGGGAGTGTGTTACAGACCGGAATCTAATCGAGGGGTTCGGGGTTTTTTTATAGAATAACAGATACCCGGGAGTGTGTTACAGACCGGAATCTAATCGAGGGGTTCGGGGGTTTTTTATAGAATAACAGATACCCGGGAGTGTGTTACAGACTGGAATCTAATCGAGAGGTTCGGGGGTTTATATATAGAATAACAGATACCCGGGAGTGAGTTACAGACCGGAATCTAATCGAGGGGTTCGGGGGGGTTTATATATAGAATAACAGATACCCGGGAGTGTGTTACAGACTGGAATCTAATCGAGAGGTTCGGGGGTGTTTATATATAGAATAACAGATACCTGGGAGTGAGTTACAGACTGGAATCTAATCGAGGGGTTCGGGGGGTTTATATATAGAATAACAGATACCTGGGAGTGAGTTACAGACTGGAATCTAATCGAGTGGTTCGGGGGTTTATATATAGAATAACAGATACCCGGGAGTGAGTTACAGACTGGAATCTAATCGAGGGGTTCGGGGGTTTTTTATAGAATAACAGATACCTGGGAGTGAGTTACAGACTGGAATCTAATCGAGTGGTTCGGGGGTTTATATATAGAATAACAGATACCCGGGAGTGAGTTACAGACTGGAATCTAATCGAGGGGTTCGGGGGTTTTTTATAGAATAACAGATACTCGGGAGTGAGTTACAGACTGGAATCTAATCAAGGGGTTCGGGGGGTTTATATATAGAATAACAGATACCCGGGAGTGAGTTACAGACTGGAATCTAATCGAGGGGTTCGGGGGTTTTTGTAGAATAACAGATACCCGGGAGTGAGTTACAGACTGGAATTTAATCGAGGGGTTCGGGGGGTTTATGTATTGAGTATCAGATACCCGGGAGTGTGTTATAGACTGGAATCTAATCGATGGGTTTGCGGGGTTTATATATAAAATAACAGATACCCGGGAATGAGTTACAGACCGGAATCTAATCGAGGGGTTCGGGGGTTTTTGTAGAATAACAGATACCCGGGAGTGAGTTACAGACCGGAATCTAATCGAGGGGTTCGGGGGTTTTTGTAGAATAACAGATACCCGGGAGTGAGTTACAGACTGGAATTTAATCGAGGGGTTCGGGGGGTTTATGTATTGAGTATCAGATACCCGGGAGTGTGTTATAGACTGGAATCTAATCGATGGGTTTGCGGGGTTTATATATAAAATAACAGATACCCGGGAGTGAGTTACAGACTGGAATCTAATCGAGGGGTTCGGGGGTTTTTTATAGAATAACAGATACCCGGGAGTGAGTTACAGACTGGAATCTAATCAAGGGGTTCGGGGGGTTTATATATAGAATAACAGATACCCGGGAGTGAGTTACAGACTGGAATCTAATCGAGGGGTTCGGGTGGTTTATATATAGAATAACAGATACCCGGGAGTGAGTTACAGACTGGAATCTAATCGAGGGGTTCGGGGGTTTTTTATAGAATAACAGATACCCGGGAGTGAGTTACAGACTGGAATCTAATCAAGGGGTTCGGGGGGTTTATGTATTGAGTATCAGATACCTGGGAGTGAGTTACAGACTGGAATCTAATCGATGGGTTCGCGGGGTTTATATATAGAATAACAGATACCCGGGAGTGAGTTACAGACTGGAATCTAATCGATGGGTTCGCGGGGTTTATATATAGAATAACAGATACCCGGGAGTGAGTTATAGACTGGAATCTAATCGAGGGGTTCGGGGTGTTTATATATAGAATAACAGATACCCGGGAGTGAGTTACAGACTGGAATCTAATCGAGGTGTTCGGGGGGTTTATATATAGAATAACAGATACCCGGGAGTGAGTTGCAGACTGGAATCTTATCGATGGGTTCGGGGGGTTTATATATAGAATAACAGATACCCGGGAGTGAGTTACAGACTGGAATCTAATCGATGGGTTCGCGGGGTTTATATATAGAATAACAGATACCCGGGAGTGAGTTACAGACTGGAATCTAATCGATGGGTTCGCGGGGTTTATATATAGAATAACAGATACCCGGGAGTGAGTTACAGACTGGAATCTAATCGATGGGTTCGCGGGGTTTATATATAGAATAACAGATACCCGGGAGTGAGTTACAGACTGGAATCTAATCGAGGTGTTCGGGGTTGTTTATATATAGAATAACAGATACCCGGGAGTGAGTTACAGACTGGAATCTAATCGATGGGTTCGCGGGGTTTATATATAGAATAACAGATACCCGGGAGTGAGTTACAGACTGGAATATAATCGAGGGGTTCGGGGTAGTTTATATATAGAATAACAGATACCCGGGAGTGAGTTACAGACTGGAATCTAATCGATGGGTTCGCGGGGTTTATATATAGAATAACAGATACCCGGGAGTGAGTTACAGACTGGAATCTAATCAAGGGGTTCGGGGTGGTTTATATATAGAATAACAGATACCCGGGAGTGAGTTACAGACTGGAATCTAATCGAGGGGTTCAGGGGGTTTATATATAAAATAACAGATACCCGGGAGTGAGTTACAGACTGGAATCTAATCAAGGGGTTCGGGGTGGTTTATATATAGAATAACAGATACCCGGGAGTGAGTTACAGACTGGAATCTAATCGAGTGGTTCGGGGGTTTATATATAGAATAACAGATACCCGGGAGTGAGTTACAGACTGGAATCTTATCGATGGGTTCGCGGGGTTTATATATAGAATAACAGATACCCGGGAGTGAGTTACAGACTGGAATCTAATCGAGGGGTTCGGGTGGTTTATATATAGAATAACAGATACCCGGGAGTGAGTTACAGACTGGAATCTAATCGAGGGGTTCGGGGGTTTTTTATAGAATAACAGATACCTGGGAGTGAGTTACAGACTGGAATCTAATCGAGTGGTTCGGGGGTTTATATATAGAATAACAGATACCCGGGAGTGAGTTACAGACTGGAATCTAATCGAGGGGTTCGGGGGTTTTTTATAGAATAACAGATACCTGGGAGTGAGTTACAGACTGGAATCTAATCGAGTGGTTCGGGGGTTTATATATAGAATAACAGATACCCGGGAGTGAGTTACAGACTGGAATCTAATCGAGGGGTTCAGGGGGTTTATATATAAAATAACAGATACCCGGGAGTGAGTTACAGACTGGAATCTAATCAAGGGGTTCGGGGTGGTTTATATATAGAATAACAGATACCCGGGAGTGAGTTACAGACTGGAATCTAATCGAGTGGTTCGGGGGTTTATATATAGAATAACAGATACCCGGGAGTGAGTTACAGACTGGAATCTTATCGATGGGTTCGCGGGGTTTATATATAGAATAACAGATACCCGGGAGTGAGTTACAGACTGGAATCTAATCGAGGGGTTCGGGTGGTTTATATATAGAATAACAGATACCCGGGAGTGAGTTACAGACTGGAATCTAATCGAGGGGTTCGGGGGTTTTTTATAGAATAACAGATACCTGGGAGTGAGTTACAGACTGGAATCTAATCGAGTGGTTCGGGGGTTTATATATAGAATAACAGATACCCGGGAGTGAGTTACAGACTGGAATCTAATCGAGGGGTTCGGGGGTTTTTTATAGAATAACAGATACTCGGGAGTGAGTTACAGACTGGAATCTAATCAAGGGGTTCGGGGGGTTTATATATAGAATAACAGATACCCGGGAGTGAGTTACAGACTGGAATCTAATCGAGGGGTTCGGGGGTTTTTGTAGAATAACAGATACCCGGGAGTGAGTTACAGACTGGAATTTAATCGAGGGGTTCGGGGGGTTTATGTATTGAGTATCAGATACCCGGGAGTGTGTTATAGACTGGAATCTAATCGATGGGTTTGCGGGGTTTATATATAAAATAACAGATACCCGGGAGTGAGTTACAGACTGGAATCTAATCGAGGGGTTCGGGGGTTTTTTATAGAATAACAGATACCCGGGAGTGAGTTACAGACTGGAATCTAATCAAGGGGTTCGGGGGGTTTATATATAGAATAACAGATACCCGGGAGTGAGTTACAGACTGGAATCTAATCGAGGGGTTCGGGTGGTTTATATATAGAATAACAGATACCCGGGAGTGAGTTACAGACTGGAATCTAATCGAGGGGTTCGGGGGTTTTTTATAGAATAACAGATACCCGGGAGTGAGTTACAGACTGGAATCTAATCAAGGGGTTCGGGGGGTTTTTATAGAATAACAGATACCCGGGAGTGAGTTACAGACTGGAATCTAATCAAGGGGTTCGGGGGGTTTATGTATTGAGTATCAGATACCTGGGAGTGAGTTACAGACTGGAATCTTATCGATGGGTTCGCGGGGTTTATATATAGAATAACAGATACCCGGGAGTGAGTTGCAGACTGGAATCTTATCGATGGGTTCGGGGGGTTTATATATAGAATAACAGATACCCGGGAGTGAGTTACAGACTGGAATCTAATCGAGGGGTTCGGGGTGGTTTATATATAGAATAACAGATACCCGGGAGTGAGTTACAGACTGGAATCTAATCGAGGTGTTCGGGGTAGTTTATATATAGAATAACAGATACCCGGGAGTGAGTTACAGACTGGAATCTAATCGATGGGTTCGCGGGGTTTATATATAGAATAACAGATACCCGGGAGTGAGTTACAGACTGGAATATAATCGAGGGGTTCGGGGTAGTTTATATATAGAATAACAGATACCCGGGAGTGAGTTACAGACTGGAATCTAATCGATGGGTTCGCGGGGTTTATATATAGAATAACAGATACCCGGGAGTGAGTTACAGACTGGAATCTAATCAAGGGGTTCGGGGTGGTTTATATATAGAATAACAGATACCCGGGAGTGAGTTACAGACTGGAATCTAATCGAGGGGTTCAGGGGGTTTATATATAAAATAACAGATACCCGGGAGTGAGTTACAGACTGGAATCTTATCGAGTGGTTCGGGGGGGGTTTCTGTGACCTTAAATTGCTTGGCACTGACACTCTGTCCCCTTTCTTCACACTCGATGCTCATGGACAATTGTCAGAAAGATGTGGATTAGAAGGCTGATTTTGTGCTGTGGTTTCTGTTCGTTGTGATGCTCCTGTGCTCCAGAACAAATCTAATTAATGTCAGATTATTAATGCTGGTGATAGATGCTCTGTCACTCTGAGAACGCATGGTGTTGGAGTGTGAAAAACTGACAGACTTGCCCCCAGTGAGTCATTAACGTTCTGTAAATGTTTACAAATCAGCCCTGGAATAAAACACAGGCATTTTGCCTGAAGTCGGAAGTATGTGAGGGAGGGAAACAAGTGGTGTGGAGGGGGCGATCAGCACTCTGCACTGCACCCATTCCCTTCAGGTCACCACCTGTCCACTCCACTTTGTGTCAATGCTGTGCTCTCCCGGGAACCCCCTCCCACTCCCCACCATCAGGTCTCTGCTCAGGCGTGAAGCACCTCATTATCTCCTCCAGCTTGCAGCAGTAATGTGATGATGGGGCCTGTTAACCCTCAACACTTGACACAGCAACAACTGCTCATTTTAACAAACTAAGAGCAGCAACAAGCTGCTAATTAATAAACGGCACAGACCACGAATGCAATGCTTTGTGTGGTTAGTTTCCTGCAGCTGTGTGCTGGGACGGGGAGAGAGGTGTTGGCTGGTGACCTGTAAATAGCCCTCCTGCAATCCACCTTTTTTATTTAGATTTATTTAGAGATACAGCACTGAAACAGGCCCTTCGGCCCACCGAGTCTGTGCCGACCATTAACCACCCATTTATACTAATCCTACACTAATTCCATATTCCTACCACATCCTCTCCTGTCCCTTCTCGGCCTTTTGGCTAAGATCAAGTGTAGTATCTGTTCTTATCAGTGCTTATTTGATTGAGAAGAGACCATGATCATTGCCTTTTGATCCTGGGGAAGTTTTGAGTAAAATGGCTAGAACCAATTTTCAAGCTTCGGGCCAGGGAGTGCGCAACACCGTTCGGGTGGTCGTGAAGGACAAGGAAGGAGATGCACCAGTCGATCGCACCTTCTTCATCTAGAAAATTCTCTTCGATTGCTGCGGATTTCAAGCGACGGACGTGTTCTGCCTGCAGGATTTCCCCAGCAGTGGATACTTCGACGTGACGTTCCGGAACGTGGCGGGATGCATCAAGTTCCTGAAGGCGTTCAAGGAGAAAGGGGACCGGGCGCCACTGTCGATCCTCACAGCGGAGCCGCTCTTCACGCTTCCGTCACTACGGGACCGGGTGGTGACGATTCACCTCTACAACCCCCATGTTCCGGTGGTGGATGTACTCACCTTTCTCACCAGGTACGTCGAGGTGGCCGGCAGCAGCACTGATGTCAAGGACCCCTTTGGGATCTGGACCAGCAAGCGGCAGGTCAAGGTGACCTTGAAGGTAGATCCCAGTGGAGCCATCATCCACCCTCCCTCCAGCTTCGCTATCGGGGGAAGTTGAGGCTTCTTGGTCTACGCTGGGCAGCCCAGAGTTTGTCGCACCTGTGGCAAATCTGGTCATGTGGCAGCCAACTGCAGCACGGTTGTTTGCAAGAACTGCAAGGAGGAAGGCCATCAGACCAAGGACTGTAAGCAGACTAAGTGTTGCAACTTGTGCGGTGCGGCAGGCCACCTCTACAAGACCTGCCCCAAACGTTGCCTCAGCTATGCTCAGGCGGCAAGGTCCAAGGAAAGGCCGGGAGAAGGTTCAACGAAGGCGTCCGCTGTTCGAAAGGAGACCAGCAACCTTCTCCGCAGTGAGGAACTTCAACCTGAGAAGGAAGGGGCGGCGGCTGAAACCAACGACCCAGCACCTACCCAGCGCCCGGAAACCCCGACTCCACAGACAGAATCAATGGAGGAGGAGGCAGCAGATGGACAAACAGGTCAGTGGCAAGTGGTCCAGAGGAAAAGCACAAAGAAAAAACATCCCAAAGCCACCACCCAAACCAGTGGCAAGAGGAGGCTCTCTTCTGAATCAGACTGCAACAACTCCTCTTCACTGGACGGGGGAATGCTGGAACGACAGCCCCTTCAAAAGAGGCGGCAGAACTCCGAGATGGATGATAAAGCATCCCAGCCCCCGGGCACTGGAAGCTGTGATGGGCCCGGCGTGGCCCAACCCCAATGCCCCACACGTAACGACGTGGCCAACGCATCTCAGCTCCGGGACACCGGGAGCAAAGACACGTCTGGCGCACCTGAGCTCCGGGAGACCGGGAGCTGTGATGTTTTCGAGGAGGAACAGATGGAAGCAGCTGAGGACAACCCAATCCTCTCTGCCTACAAGACCCCCCCGATGTCACCCGAGCGGCACAAACCCTGCATGAAAAATCAGGAGGGGTTTCTGAGCCCAACCAACGTGAAACTGCTTGCGCATACGATGGGTATGCAGGAACATCCCGAAGGGGAAGGACTGGGACTAGCGAGGACAAATGGTATGGGAAGCAACAACTAATTTTTAGTAAAAAATGGGTATAAGAATTGCTTCCATTAATGTGCGTAGCATTAAATCTACGCGATGTGTTTCAACCTTGGATTACCTTGCCAAGGTCAAAGCTGACCTACTGTTTCTGCAGGAGTGTGGAATACCACACCTCAGCACCCACAGGCAGTGGTCGCGATGGTGGTCCCACGGGCCATCGATCTGGTCGGGGGGTAATGACTGCCGTTCCTCCGGCCTGGGTATTCTGCTGCGGGGAGGTAACTGCACCATCTCCGAAGTTAAGGAGGTGGTGGGCGGCCGCCTCCTCGTAGCAGACGTGATGTACAACAACGCTCCGCTCCGGTTGATCAACGTGTACGCCCCGGTACAACGCAGCGAGCGGCTGACCGTCTTCCAGCAGCTCCCACTGCTGCTGGCGACGTCCAGGCCGGTCATCCTAGGCGGTGACTTCAACTGCATCATCGATGCGGCTGGACGATCCGGCAGTGACGACAGCAAACTGGACGCTACGTCCAGATTCCTCATAGAAACAGTTAAAGATGCCAAACTGCACGACGTCTTCAGCAAACCTGCAGACGGAGCGCAGCGTAGAAACACCTGGTCAAGATCGGACGGGTCTGCCCGTTCCAGGATTGACTTCCTGTTTGTGTCCCGTGCTGTCACGGTCGGATCCACCGACGTCAAGCCGGTGTTCTTCTCCGACCACTGCCTCTTACTGGCCGACTGTCACTTACAGGACGACCAGCGGGTTGGCAGAGGGACGTGGAAGCTCAATGCTACACTGCTGACCCCAGAGAACGCTGAGGAACTCAAAAGGGATTACAAAGGTTGGAGGACCGTGAAACCCCTCTTTGAGTCTCCAGTTCACTGGTGGGAAGCGATTAAGGAGAACATCAAGAGGTTCTTCATCCACAAAGGTGTTCAGAAGGCGAGAGAGAGACAGAGGGAACTGTCCCGACTCCAGAAAATTATGCAAAATCTACTCCGGTTACAGTCGATGGGGGTCGAGGTCAAGGAGGACCTCCAAGAGGTGAAGAGCCAGCAGGCCTCGCTCTTTGCCAAGGAGGCCTCCAAGATCATCTTCCGGTCCAGAGTCCGCTCCATCGAGCAGGATGAGACGTGCTCGCGTTACTTCTTCCAAAAGGTACACAGAGAGAGCTCTGTTATCAGCAGCCTGAAGGAAGAAGATGGCTCGGTAACGTCTTCGCAGTCCGACATACTAAGGATCAGCAAATCCTTTTATGCTGGGTTGTATGACGCGAAGCCCACAGACAGCAGAGCCTCCCAGTCCTTCCTGTCATCTATCACAGAGGTCTTAGATGACAGCAGGAGGGAGGGACTGGACAAGCCGCTAACTCTGGACAAGCTGACAAAGGCCGTCGAGTCTTTCGAGGCGAGTAAAACTCCCGGGAGCGACGGCTTACCGGTCGAGTTGTACTTGGCCCTGTGGGACTGGGTCGGCCCGGACCTGCTGGAAGTATATGAGAGTATGCTCCTGGCCGGTAGCATGTCAGAATCCATGAGAAAAGGCATCATCACCCTCATTTACAAGCAGAAGGGGGAGAGGGCAGAAATCAGAAATTGGCGGCCCATCTCACTGCTTAATGTTGATTACAAGATTCTGTCCAAAGTCATAGCCAGTCGAGTCAAGTCTGCTCTGGAGTTGGTGATTCACCCCGATCAGACCTGTACTGTACCCGGCAGGAAGATCTCTGATAGTCTCGCGCTACTCAGGGATACGATCGCCTACGTACGGGACAGGAGGGTGGACACCTGCCTCATCAGCCTGGACCAGGAGAAGGCTTTTGACAGGATATCGCACACCTACATGATGGACGTGCTTTCCAAAATGGGGTTTGGGGAGGGAATCTGCAATTGGATCAAACTGCTCTACACAAACATCAGTAGCGCAGTCTCAATCAACGGGTGGGAATCGGAAAGTTTCCCGATCAAATCTGGAGTCAGACAGGGCTGTCCTCTGTCCCCGGTCTTGTTTGTTTGCTGTATTGAACCCTTTGCTGAGTCTATTAGGAAGGATGCGAGCATAAGAGGGGTGACAATCCCAGGCAGCGGAGGCACTCAGGTTAAAACCTCCCTGTATATGGATGACGTTGCCGTTTTCTGCTCGGATCCGCTGTCCGTGCGCAGACTGATGAGCATCTGCGACCAGTTCGAACTGGCCTCGGGAGCCAAAGTTAACCACGGCAAGAGCGAGGCCATGTTCTTTGGCAACTGGGCTGACCGATCCTTTGTCCCCTTCACCGTCAGGTCAGATTACCTGAAGGTGCTGGGGATATGGTTCGGAAGGACCGGGGCGTGCACCAAAACCTGGGAGGAGCGAGTAGCCAGGGTACAACACAAGCTGAGCATGTGGGAGCAGTGATCTCTCTCCATTGTGGGTAAGAACCTGGTCATCAGGTGCGAGGCGCTCACGTTGTTGCTCTACGTGGCGCAGGTCTGGCCCATACCCCACTCCTGCGCCGTGGCAGTCACCCGAGCCATTTTCCGCTTCGTCTGGGGATCTAAAATGGACCGGGTCCGGAGGGACACGATGTTCAAATCTCTGGACATGGGCGGGAAAAATGTACCCAACGTGGCCCTCATCCTGATGACCACCTTCGTGTGCGGCTGCATCAAGCTGTGTGTAGATCCCCAGTACGCAAACTCCAAGTGTCACTACGTGCTGAGGTTCTATCTGTCCCCGGTTTTGCGAAGGATGGGCCTGGTCACATTGCCACGGAACGCTCCATCCAGTTGGACCGTGCTGTACCACCTATCCTTCGTGGAGCAGTTTCTGCGGGAAAACACCTTTGACCACCGGTCCATCAGGCAGTGGTCTGCACGGAATGTCCTCAAGGCCCTACGGGAAAAGGAAATGGTGGATCCTGTCGGATGGTTCCCCGAGCAGACCGTCAAAGTCATTTGGCGGAATGCCTCATCACCAGAACTTTCAAACAAGCACCAAGATGTAGCTTGGCTGGTGGTGAGAAGGGCCCTCCCCGTCAGATCCTTCATGCACACCCGAAGTCTCGCCCCCTCCGCACAGTGCCCCCGCGTTGGCTGTGGTGGGGAAGAGACGGCCGCCCACCTCCTCCTGGAATGTGTCTTTGCAAAGCAGGTGTGGAAAGAGATGCAGTGGTTTTTGTCAAGGTTCATCCCAAGCAGCTCTGTAAAACAGGAGTCTGTGCTCTACGGGCTGTTCCCAGGGACGCACACCGAGACAAACATCAACTGCTGCTGGAGGGCTATCAATTCGGTGAAAGACGCCCTTTGGTCTGCCCGAAACTTGCTGGTCTTCCAGCACAAAGAGTTGTCCATGACCGAATGTTGCAGATTGGCACATTCCAAGGTCCAGGACTACGTGCTGAGGGACGCACTAAAGCTTGGGGCAGCCGCAGCAAAGGCTCAATGGGGAAAGACCACAGTGTAAGGTTCCCCCACCAAGCTGGACTGAGGGGCTGGATCAATGGGAAACCCCTCGAACTGTATCGTTAATATTCTCAATTGCTGTAAATGTAAAACTGTAATTGACATGACAATTGTGAAACGGAAGGGTTGGGAAGAAACTCATGAGAGTATTGAAGGAAACTGATCTCCCTTGCAATGTTTGTATTTTTTGGTGCTGTTTGGAAACTGTTTGGCAATGTAATTTTTACAGATTTTTATGAATAAAGTATATTTTGGAAATAAAAAAAAACATCCTCTCCTGTCCCTATATTTCCCTACCACCTACCTATACTAGGGGCAATTGCTAATGGCCAATTTACCTATCAACCTGCAAGTCTTTGGCATGTGGGAGGAAACTGGAGCACCCGGAGGAAACCCACGCAGACACAGGGAGAACTTGCAAACTCCACACAGGCAGTACCCAGAATTGAACCCGGGTCGCTGGAGCTGTGAGGCTGCGGTGCTAACCACTGCGCCACTGTGCCGACCTTGTGAGCATCTGCTGAGGGTCTGCCCAGGGTCTGGACAGGTTCAGCCCAGGGTCTGGACAGGTTCAGCTCAGGGTCTGGATAGGTTCAGTCCAGGGTCTGGACAGGTTCAGCTCAGGGTCTGGACAGGTTCGGTCCAGGGTCTGGACAGGTTCAGCTCAGGGTCTGGACAAGGTCTGCCCAGGGTCTGGACAGGTTCGGTCCAGGGTCTGGACAGGTTCAGCTCAGGGTCTGGACAGGTTCAGCCCAGGGTCTGGACAGGTACAGCTCAGGGTCTGGACAGGTTCTGTACAGGTTTGGCCCAGGGTCTGGACAGGGTCTAGACAGGGTCTGGACAGGTTCAGCCCAGGGTGTGGACAGGTTCGACCCAGGGTCTGGACAGGTTCGGCCCAGGGCCTGGACAGGGTCTAGACAGGGCCCAGACAGGGTCTGGACAGGTTCAGCCCAGGGTCTGGGCAGGTTCGACCCAGGGTCTGGACAGGGTCTGGATAGGGTCTAGACAGGGTCCAGACAGGGTCTGGACAGGTTCAGCCCAGGGTCTGGACAGGTTCAGCTCAGGGTCTGGACAGGGTCTGCCCAGGGTCTGGACAGGTTCAGCTCAGGGTCTGGACAGGGTCTGCCCAGGGTCTGGACAGGTTCGGTCCAGGGTCTGGACAGGGTCTGCCCAGGGTCTGGACACGTTCAGCCCAGGGTCTGGACAGGTTCAGCTCAGGGTCTGGACAGGTTCAGCTCAGGGTCTGGACAGGGTCTGCCCAGGGTCTGGACAGGTTCGGTCCAGGGTCTGGACAGGTTCAGCTCAGGGTCTAGACAGGGTCCAGACAGGGACTGGACAGGTTCAGCCCAGGGTCTGGACAGGTTCGACCTAGGGTCTGGACAGGTTCGGCCCAGGGTCTGGACAGGGTCTAGATGGTGCCACCTTTTTCCAAGCAACTCCTTTGGGCTGGGTTAACCTGTGTGTCCAATGCTGATTGGAGCACATCCAAAATAAAAATGGTCTCCTCTCCCTGAACCCCAAATAAGTCTTTAATTCATAAAACTACTTCACACAACTCTCAAAAAAAATCAAAGCATACACATTGAATAATATCAATGAATGAGTTTTGCAATATAGCAAACGCTGTTAGCAAGAACAATAAGGTATAGCACAGGGTTAGATACAGAGTAAAGCTCCCTCTACACAGTCCCCCATCAAACACTCCCAGGACAGGTACAGCACGGGGTTATTGCCGGCGGAGGAGAGCGCCTCGGCTGTCCGGGCGGCCGTCTCCGGGGACGGTCCGGCGGGCGGAGGAGTAGCCGAAACCCCCGGGACGTCCCTCACTGCTGGTGGCGAGGGGGCTCGGGAGTGCGGAGCGATCCCGGCCGAGCTGACTCCCGCTCGGCCGGAACTGCTCATCGGACCCAGGCCCCAAAACCCTCCTCGGGAGCCGGTCCCGCACAACCCGAGCCGCCTCTCAGAAATGCCCTCCGTGCCATTCCAATCGGCGTGGAGGGGTTTCCTGTACAGGCTGCTCCTGCACACTCTCCACTTCCTCGCCCTCGTCAGCCGGCCGGACACTCCCTGTAGGTCCGCGTTGCCATCTGGCGGCGAGGGGAAACCCCGATGGAGGTCTCTCTACGCGGGAGTCTTCCCCCTTTACATCGGGGACCTGGGATGGAGGGTGCTGCACAGAGCAGTCCCGTGCAATAGGCTTTTAAGTAGGTTCACGGACTCCCAGGCCGCCTGTACTTTCTGCGGCCTGGACGAGTCCGTGTTCCACGTTTATCCGGAGTGTGCGAGGTTGCAGCCCCTATTTGAGTATCTGAAGGGGCAGCTCCTCAAATTCTGGCTGCACTTCAGTCCCACGCTCCTGATCTTTGGGCACCCAGTGTGGAGGGGCTTGGGCCGGGAGGAGGATCTCCTCGTCGGTCTGCTCCTGGGCCTGGCCAAGGTGGCAATTCACAGGTCCAGGTTGCGGGCCGTCGGGGGTTCCGTCCTCCCCGATTGCCTGTCCCTCTTCCGCGGTTACGTTCGCGCCCGGGTGTCCCTGGAGAAGGAGCATGCGGTGCCCGCCGGTACGCTTGAGGCCTTCTGCGACCGGTGGGCACCGCAGGGACTGGAGTGCATTGTCAACGCCGAAAATGGCATTTTAATTTGAGCTTTTGTTTATTTCTGTTTTTAATAAAGTTATTTTAAATATATAAGTGTGTATATAAAGGGGGCCTGAGGAATAAAGGCCCCCTCGACATAAAATATATAAAAGGGGCCTGGGGTATAAAGGCCACCTTGGAAAAAAAGAAAAAAAAACGGGGATTAGATACAGAGTAAAGCTCCCTCTACACTGTCCCCCATCAAACACTCCCAGGACCGGTACAGTACGGGGATTAGATACAGAGTAAAGCTCCCTCTACACTGTCCCCATCAAACACTCCCAGGACCGGTACAGTACGGGGTTAGATACAGAGTAAAGCTCCCTCTACACTGTCCCCATCAAACACTCCCAGGACCGGTACAGTACGGGGATTAGATACAGAGTAAAGCTCCCTCTACACTGTCCCCATCAAACACTCCCAGGACCGGTACAGTACGGGGATTAGATACAGAGTAAAGCTCCCTCTACACTGTCCCCATCAAACACTCCCAGGACCGGTACAGTACGGGGATTAGATACAGAGTAAAGCTCCCTCTACACTGTCCCCATCAAACACTCCCAGGACCGGTACAGTACGGGGATTAGATACAGAGTAAAGCTCCCTCTACACTGTCCCCATCAAACACTCCCAGGACCGGTACAGTACGGGGATTAGATACAGAGTAAAGCTCCCTCTACACTGTCCCCATCAAACACTCCCAGGACAGGTACAGCACGGGGTTAGATACCCGGGACGCCCCTCACTGCGGGTGGCGAGGGGGCTCGGGAGTGCGGAGCGATCCCGGCCGAGCTGAACCCCGCTGGGCCGGAACTGCTCATCGGACCCAGGCCCCGAAACCCTCCTCGGGAGCCGGTCCCGCACAACCCGAGCCGCCTCTCGGGAATGCCCTCCGTGCCATTCCAATCGGCGCGGAGGGGTTTCCTGTACGGGCTGCTCCTGCACACTCTCCACTTCCTCGCCCTCGTCAGCCGGCCGGACACGCCCTGGCGGTCCGCGTTGCCATCTGGCGGCGAGGGGAAACCCCGATGGAGGTCTCTCTACGCGGGAGTCCTCCCCCTTTACATCGGGGACCTGGGGTGGAGGGTGCTGCACAGAGCAGTCCCGTGCAATAGGCTTTTAAGTAGGTTCACGGACTCCCAGGCCAGCTGTACTTTCTGCGGCCTGGACGAGTCCGTGTTCCACATTTATACGGAGTGTGCGAGGTTGCAGCCCCTATTTGAGTATCTGAAGGGGCTGCTCCTCAAATTCTGGCTGCACTTCAGTCCCACGCTCCTGATCTTTGGGCACCCGGTGCGGAGGGGCTCGGGCCGGGAGGAGGATCTCCTCGTCGGTCTGCTCCTGGGCCTGGCCAAGGTGGCAATTCACAGGTCCAGGTTGCGGGCCGTCGAGGGTTCCGTCCTCCCCGATTGCCTGCCCCTCTTCCGCGGTTACGTTCGCGCCCGGGTGTCCCTGGAAAAGGAGCATGCGGTGTCCGCCGGTACGCTTGAGGCCTTCCGCGACCGGTGGGCACCGCAGGGACTGGAGTGCATCGTCGACGCCGAGAATGGCATTTTAATTTGAGTTTTTTGTTTATTTATCTGTTTTAATAAAGTTATTTTAAAACTGTAAATATGTACATAAAGGGGGCCTGAGGGATAAAGGCCCCCTCGATAGAAAAAAAAAGAAAAAAAAAAAAAAAAAAAAAACGGGGTTAGATACAGAAAAAAAAAGAAAAAAAGAAAAAAAAAAAACGGGGTTAGATACAGAGTAAAGCTCCCTCTACACTGTCCCCATCAAACACTCCCAGGACAGGTACAGTACGGGGGTTAGATACAGAGTAAAGCTCCCTCTACACTGTCCCCATCAAACACTCCCAGGACAGGTAGAGTACGGGGGTTAGATACAGAGTAAAGCTCCCTCTACACTGTCCCCATCAAACACTCCCAGGACAGGTACAGCACGGGGTTAAATACACAGAAAAAAAAGAAAAAAAACGAGGTTGGCTGCTGGCTAATTGGAGCTGCTGAGTGAACGAGGTTCATCTGAATGTGGCTGTGTGCTGAGGCTCGAGGCTGTGCAACTGCTGCAAGGAGGGAGAGACTGAGACTGAAAGGAAGGTTTTTCCATTTGTTCTGGCAACAAAGGGAAAAAAAAAGAAGCCATAAAAACTGAAATATCTTCTGTGAGTTTGGTTTTTCATTGATTGGTCGGGGGGAAAGATGAGCCCAGGAGACCAAGCGCAGTTTTGTCCAATCGGGGACTCCGGTGTTTGACACCATTGAATAGGGAGCTCCCTCCCCACCCCAACTACCCAGCCTGGGATAGCTGGAGCTGTCCAGGAGGAAGTCTTTTCTCTCAACATTGGGAGAGGAATGTGTTCGGCAGCTTTAGCTGTCCCAGGTGAAGACATCCCCCTGCCTCCATCAAACTGGAAGACCAGTGAAAAAACTGCTTTTGGTTAACATATTTACAGAGAATGATTCCTCCTGATCTTTCTCTCCCTCAACCTCCCTCCCCTTGCCATAGTCTTTACAAGTATTTTTGGGACAAATCTATTGTAGTATTTACTAATTTTGGTCAATACACATGGTGGGTGTGACTCACTTGCCCCATGGCTTCTCAGTCCTCTCCGGTGGTGAGGTCTTCCTATGCTACAGCAGTTGCTGCAGACACTCCCGTCGTCTCATCACCATTCAAGCTTCTAACGGTGAAGAGTTACTCCCACACAACTGCGATTATTGAGGCTTGCGTAAAAGCAATGGCCGAGCTTGTTGCTCCCTTGGCCACTGTCGCAACCTCAAAAATGTATGTTAAGCTATATTTTTCCTGAAGACCGAGTGGCGGTGGCCCTGGCCCTGTGTAAGGGGTTCACCGTGCGTAGGACTTTCCTGCCAGTGGACCCCATGGGGGCCACCGTGCAGCAGATTCTATTATCCAAAGTGCTGTCCTTCATTCCCAGTGAGCTCCTCCTCCCCCACCTGCACCATCTGGGGAAGATGAGGTCGGGGATCACACCAGTCCCGCTCAGTCTTCGGGAGAACAGCCTCCGACATGTTTAATCTTTCTGCCACCAGCTACTTTATGCAGCTGGTGTGGGAGGAGCTAATGGAGGGCCATTTCAATGTAGAATTTTAGGGGTGGCCTTTCATGTCTTCTAGACCTCGGAGGGGGGGCGCCTGTAAGGGGGTGGGGCATGTTCGTACTAACTGCCCCGACCTCCCGGCTGCCAACTCCACCTTGGTGGCCCAGGGTGGGGCCACTGCAATTCCCCCTGCTCCACCTCTACTTGCTTCAGACACCGCTCTGGCGGTTCCGGAGGCCGTGGTTTTCACGCCCTCTGGCAGGGAGAGGGGCCCCGTCTGGGTAGAAGGAAGACACGGCGCAAGACAAAACACCCAAAATCATGTCCCTGGATACAGAAAAACAAGCTGAGCCTGTGTTTAGCCCTAGGTCTGGTTCCAGGGAGCTGAGCTCAGGCCGAAGGAATCTGGGCGGGAGTGTGCGGAGGTAGAAGTAGCGACCTCTAGTGAGAGGGAGGTCTCTGAGCCTCCTGACATGGGTCCTTGGGCTTCCCCCACATCCTGCACCATCAGGGACTCAAGCCTTAAACAGCAGCCCTCTGCCCCTCTGGACAGAGTGGGGAGAGAAGCCCCTGTTAATTTAGTAAGTTCCAATGAGGAGGGAGAGGGCCTGCCTGTGATGGTAAAGCCTGTGGACCCCTCAAGAGAAAACTCTCCATCAGCTAATGGGTCAGGTGTCCTGGCTGGGGGCGAGACCTGTGAGGGTCAACCCTCCCAGCCACCTGCTATTGCCACCCAGGATGTATCCAATCTGGAGGCCGATTTGCATAGTGCCCCGACTGCGGGGCCTGTGGGTGCTGGAAGGGTGGGAGATGGCCTCCTCTCTCTGCCTACGGTCCCGGCTCTGGTTGGATTTCCGGAGTCGGGGACAACTCTCTCCCCTGGGCGGCTCAGTAGCCCAGGGATGGAGGTGGAGGGGTCCTGAACCGCTGGTGCCCATAGACACAGTTTCCATTGGCCCAGGGGGTCTCCCCCCACCATCGATCCTGGGGGTGAGATTGTGAAGGAGGTGGGACCAGCTGGCAAAGCCGGAATGTCTGGCCCACAGTGTGTGGTGGGTGTGTTGACCGCTGGCGGTGACATCCCGGAGATGGATGGGGACTCGATGTGGGGCACGGAGGACGATATTGAATGCATCGCCAGTGAGGCGGTGGACTCCCTCGTGCCTCCTACCAAGTCTTCTCTCGTCCTCACGGCAGAACTCCGGGACTTACAGAGCAGCCTACAGAGGTTTGTGCAATAAAGTACAGCTGGCCCTCGGCCGGTGGTCGGATTTGGCACTGATCATCCAGTCCATCCGTGCCGCCCTCAAGAAGGCAGGGAAGAGCACGGGCATGAAACTGGTTGAGAGGCGCCGGTTTAAAGCATTCCTTAATGGGTTGCTGGGGGAGTGGAGGGTGAGGTGCACTTCCACTCCTTCCTCACACTGAGGTGTTTGTGATGGGATCAAAGTACCTTTGACATGAAGATAACCATAGCCAGCCTCAACATCAACGGCAGCAGAGGGTCTCACCGCAGATTTCACAATCTCTCAGTCCTCAGGGAAGGGAGATACGCGGTAAGCTTTCTGCAGGAAACCCACACCGTTCCGGGAGACGAAGCCACCTGGCTCCTGGAGTGGCAGGGTGGGGTCTACATGAGTCACCTCACCCCTATTTCTAGTGGGGTGGCTATCTTGTTGGCCCCAACTTTTCAGCTGGAGATCTTGGGGGTCAAGGAACTTGTGCCAGGCCGCTTGCCCCACCTCGCCGTTCGCCTGGGTAGCGTGCCGCTCCACTTTGTGAACGTGTATGCGCCCAGGCCCGACGCGTTGAAGAAGGGTCCACTCTCTTGAGCTCTATCGATAGCAGCAAGTGCCTTATCCATGGGGATTTCAACTCTACCCTTGAGGTCCTCCGGTTCCCAGTGCGGCCAAGCGTCGGTGGAGAAGTTGAGGGAACTGATCGGCTCTCTAGACTTGGTGGACGTCCGGCTTCCCCTCTTTGAGGCTATGGTGGGATGTGAGCAAACTCACATCCCTGTCTTCTGTCAGGAGTATGCAAAGGGGTTGGTTAGAGTGACCACCGCACAGTCCTGTGGAGAAAACGTTCTGTCATTACATTGAGGATACCCTCCATCGTGTTGTGTGGCACCACCACCGTGCTAAATGGGATAGATTTACAGCAGATCTAGCTCCTGGCATGCCCACCTGCACTGTTTACTAAACCAGGGTTGATTCCCCAGCTTGATGGTAATGGTAGACTGGGGGATATGCTGGACCATGAGGTTACAGATTGTGGTTGAGTACAATTCTGCTGCTGCTGATGGCTCACAGCGCCTATGGGCACCCAGTTTTGCATTGCTAGATCTGTTCGGAATCTATCCCATTTAGCACGGTGATAGTGCCACACAACACGATGGAGGGTATCCTCAATGTGAAGATGGTCCGTCCGGTTTCATTCCTCAGCAGCACTCCCTCAGTACTGACCCTCCGACAGTGCAGCACTCCCTCAGTACTGACCCTCTGACAGTCCAGCACTCCCTCAGTACTGACCCTCTGACAGTGCAGCACTCCCTCAGTACTGCACTGGGAATGTCAGCTTGGATTTTAGACTAGCATCTCTAGAATGAGACTTAAACCCAGAACATTGTGACTCACGGGGGAGAGGGCAACTCCCTGAGGGATGGCTGTCACCGAAAAGAAAGAGGAGACCCCATTCAGCCCCTCGAGAATATGCTTCTGGGGCATCGCAGGGGCAATGTGTACTCTCTCCCCCCCATGACACTGTAACCATCTGCCTGGCAGATCTGCTCCTGTCGATTATAGATGCTGCATCAAGCTCTCTCCTCACTGTGCCCTTCACACCTCAGTTATTACACATGCAGATTTCTGAATTGTAATTTGGAAAACTGCCCCTCTGATCTATTTTAGAGGCAAGTCTACTTTTTAAAAAATTTGTTCTTTGGAAGTGGGAAAAGCTGGTTTGACCGTTTCATGGTCCTGAGGGCATCCGAATCGATCAGGTGGGACTGGAGTGACGGGTACGTTCCCTTCAAATACAACGTGTATTTAAATAGCGTGTTTAAACATCCCAAGGTGCTTCACAGACTGTTATCCAAAAAAATCTGACACCAGCCCCGTAAGGGGATCATTGAATCATAGCAACAGAGAAAGAGGCCATTCAGCCCATCGTGTCTGTGCCAGCTCCCTGGAAGAGCAACTCACCAATCACCCTCACTGCCCCTTCCATGTAGCGCTGTATAAAAATGTTTTCTGTTCAGGTGCTTATCCAATTTTCTTTTGAAAGCCCTTACTGAATCCTCCTGCACCACACTCTCAAGCAGTGCATTCCACATCCTAAACACTCACTGTGTAAAAATGTTTTTCTTCATGTTTCCTCTGGTTCTTTTGCCAATCACCATAAATCGGTGCCCTCTGGTTCTTGACCCTTCCACCAATGGGAAATCGTCTCTCTCCCGACCATTCATTATTTTGAACACCCCTATCAAATCTCCCCTTAATCTTCTTCCTTAAAAAAACCCCCATCTTCTCCAATCTATCCACATAACTGAAGTCTCTTATCCCTAATCTCTAATACCTCACATCTTTCCTAAAGCGTGGTGTCTAGAACTGGATACAATACTCTAGTTGAGGCTGAACCAGTGTTTTATACAGGTTCACCACAACTTCCTTGCTTTTGTACTCTATTTATAAAGCCTAGGATCCCATATGCCATATGAATCACTTTCTCAAACTGCTCTGCCACCTTCAATGATTTGTGCACATACACCCCCGGGTCCCTCTGCTCCTGCACCCCCCTTAGAATTGTACCCTTTATTTTATATTGCCTCTCCTCATTTATCCTAACAAAATGAATTGCTTCACACTTTTCTGCATTAAATCTCATCTGCCACTTCTCCACCCATTCCACCAGCCTGTCTGTGTCCTCTTGAAGTCTATCACTATCCTCCTCACAGTTCACAATATTTCCAAGTTTTGTGTTATCACAAATTTTGAAATTGTGCCCTGTACACCCAGGTCTAGTCACTAATATAGATTAAGAAAAGCAGGGATCCTAACACCGATACCTGGGGAACCCTACCTTATATCATCCTCCAGTCTAAAAAACAACCATTCACCACCGCTCTCTGTTTCCTGTCACTCAGCCAATTTTGTATCCACACTGCTACTGTCCCTTTTATTCCATTGGCTGTAACTTTGCTGACAAGACTGTTATGTGGCACTTTATTAAATGCCTTTTGAGAGTCCATATGAATCACATCAACCACATTACCCTCATCAACCCTCTCTGTTACCTCCTCAGAAAACTCAATCAGATGAGACGAAGACTATTTGCTCTTAACAAAAACAAAAGCAAAATACTGCAGATGCTGGAAGCTGAAACAGAAATAGAAAATGCTGGAAATACTCCAGGTTTGGCAGCATCTGTGGAGAGAAAAACAGAGTTAACGCTTCTGGTCTGTGACCTTTCGCCTGTTCTGATGAAAGCTTAGAAATGTAATCGGGTTTGAGCAAGTGACGGAGGGGAGGGTGGGAAGAAGAAAAGGGAATGTCTGTGATAGGGTGGAGGGCAGGTGAGATTAAATAGCAAAAGGTTTCATGGTACAAAGCCAAAGGGAGTGGTAATGGGGCAAATGAAGAAATAAAGGAGGTGTCTGGATGAGGTGTGAATGACAGGACAGCAGCTGTCCGAGCACAAAGAAATTAGAAAAAACTGTATCAGCAAAATAAAAATGAGAAAAGAAAAAATACAGAGGCCAGAGGTTATGATCTAAAATTATCGAACTGAATGTTGAGTCTGGAAGGCTGTAAAGTGCCAGTTGAAAGATGAGATGCTGTTCCTCGAGCACTAGGAGGCCAAAGGTCAGAGTGGGAGCAAGGTGGGGAATTGAAATGACAAACAATAGGTGACAGGAAGCTTGGGGTCACACTTGTGGACTGAAGGAGGTGTTCTGCAAAGCCGTCACCCAGTGTGCGTTCAGTCTCCCCAGTGTAGAGGAGACCACATTGTGAGCAGCGAATACACTATACTAAATTGAAAGAAGTACAAGTAAATCGCTGCTTGACCTGGAAGGAGTGTTTAGGGTCCTGGATGGTGAGAAGGGAGGAGGTGAAAGGCCAGATGTTGTATCTCCTGCGCTTGCCTTGGGACAGTGGGTAGGTGCTGGGGATGACAGAGGAGTGGAGCAGGGTGTCGTGGAGGGTACGTTCCCTTCAGAATGCTGACGGGGAGGGGATGTGGGGGAAGGGGAAGATGTGTTTGGTGGCTGCATCACACTGGAAGTGGCGGAAATGGTGGAGGATGATCCGTTGAATATGGAGGCTAGTGAGGTGGAGGGTGAAGACAAGGGGATCCCTATCATGGTTTTGGGAGGGGAAGGGGTGAGGGTAGAGGTGCGGGAAAGGGGCTGGACACAGTTAAGGGCCCTGTCAACCTCAGTGGCGGGGATTCCTCGATTGAGGAAAAAGAAAGACATATCAAAATCACTGTTGTGGAAGGTAGCATCATCAGAGCAGATGCGTCGGAGACGGAGAAACTGGGAGAATGGAATGGAGTCCTTACAGGAGGTAGGGTGTGAAGAAGTGTAGTCGAGGTAGCTGTGGGAGTCGCTGGGCTTATAATGGATATTAGTAGACAACCTATCCCCAGAGATTGAGACAGAGAAGTCGAGGAAGGGAAGGGAAGTGTCGGAGATGGACCATGTAAAGGTAAGAGAAGGGTGGAAATTGGAAGCAAAGTTGATAAAGTTTTCTAGTTCGGGGCGGGAGCAGGAAACGGCACCGATACAGTCATCAATGTACCGGAAAAAGAGTTGGGGGAGGGGGCCTGAGTAGGACTGGAACAAAGAACGCTCGACATATCCCACAAAAAGACAGGCATAACTAGGACCCATGCGGGTACCCATAGCGACACCTTTTACTTGAAGGAAGTGAGTGGAGTTGAAGGAGAAGTTGTTCAATGTGAGAACAGGTTCAGCCAGGCGGAGGAGGGTGGTAGTGGATAGGGACTGGTTCAAGGAAGAAGCAGAGAGCCCTCAGACCATCCTGGTCGAGGATGGAGGTGTAGAGGGATTGGCAGTCCATGGTGAATAGGTGACAATCAGGGCCAGGAAATGGGAAAGTGTTGAAGTCACGGATGTAGGTGGGAAGAGACTGGACAAGGGGAGTAAAAACAAAGTGGAGATAGGAAGAAATCAGTTCAGTGGGATAGGAACAGGCTGAAACGATGGGTCTACCAGAGCAGTTATTTTTTGTGGATTTTGGGAAGGAGGTAGAGGCGGGCTGTTTGGATTGGGAAGCTATGAGGTTGGAGGCTGTGGAGGGAAGATCTCCAGAGGAGGTGAGTTCAGTGACAGCCCTGGATACAATGGCTTGATGTTTGGTACTGGGGCCATATGCTTCTGCTATGTCTTCCTTTATCCTCAGCTGAAAAGACCCCCCTCCCCCACCCCCCACATCCCCTCACTGTGGTTAACAGGGCCCTCGACTGTGTCCAGCTCATTTCCTACATTTCTGTTCTCACCCCTTCCCCTCCACCCCCGAACCATGATCGGGTTTCCCTTCTCCTCACCTTCCACCCAACTTAAACCTTGAAATAAAAACAGAAAGTGCTGGAAATACAGTGTCACACAACAGACCCGTGAGCAAAGTTATAGCTCATGGAATAAACGGGAGAGTAGAAACATGGATACGAAACTGACTGAGTGACAGGAAACAAAGAGTAGTGGTTAACGGATGTTTTTTGGGCTGGAGAAAGGTTTGTAGTGGAGTTCCCCAGGGATCAGTGTTGGGACCCTTGCTTTTCCTGATATATATTAATGACAGAGACCTTGGTGTACAGGGCACAATTTCAAAGTTTGCAGATGATACGAAACTTGGAAGCATTGTGAACTGTGAGGAGGATAGCGTAGATCTTCAAAAGGACATAGACAAGTTGGTAGAATGGGCAGACAGGTGGCAGATGAAGTTCATGAGAAACATGAAGTGATTCATTTTATTTTATTTAGAGATACAGCACTGAAACAGGCCCTTTGGCCCGCCAAGTCTGTGCTGACCAACAACCACCCATTTACATTAACCCTACCGTAATCCCATATTCCCTACCACCTACCTACATTAGGGGCAATTTACAACGGCCAATTTACCTATCACCTGCAAGTCTTTGGCGGTGGGAGGAAACCGGAGCACCCGACGAAAACCCACACAGACACAGGGAGAACTTGCAAACTCCGCACAGGCAGTACCCAGAATTGAACCCAGGTCCCTGGAGCTGTGAGGCTGCGGTGCTAATCACTGCACCACTGTGCCGCCCTTTTGGTAGGAAGAACATGGGGAGACAATATAGAATAAAGGATACAATTCTAAAGGGGGTGCAGGAGCAGAGGGACCTGGGTGTATATGTGCATATGTCATTGAAGGTGACAGGACAGGTTGAGAGAGCGGTTAATAAAGCATACAGTATCCTGGGCTTACTAAGAGGGGGATAGAGTACAAGAGCAAGGAGGTTATGTTGAATTTGTGTAATACACTAGTTCGGCTTCAGCTGGAGTATTGTGTCCAATTCTGGGCACCGCAGTTGAGGAAAGATGTGACGGCATTGGAGAGAGTACAGAAAAGATTCACGAGAATGTTCCAGGAATAAGGAATTTCAGTTATGATGATAGATTGGAGAAGTTAGGACTGTTTTCCTTGGAGAAGAGAAGGCTGAGAGGTGATTTGATGGAGGTGTTCAAAATCATGAGGGGTCTGGACAGAGTAGATAGAGAGAAACTGTTCCCACTGGTGAAAGGATCGGGAACGAGAGGGCACAGATTTAAAGAATTACTAAAAGAAGCAAAAGTGACATGAGGAAAAATTTTTTCACACAGCGAGTGGTTAAGGTCTGGAATGCACTGCCTGAGAACGTGGTGGAGGCAGGTTCAATTGAAGCATTCAAAAGGGAATTAGACAGTTATATGAAAAGGAAGAATGTGCAGGGTTACGGGGAGAAGGCGGGGGAATGGAATGAAGTGAATTGCTCATTCGTTGAGCCAGTGCAGAGATGATGGGCCGAATGGCCACCGTCTGTGCTGTAACGATTCGGTGAAATACTCAGCAGGTCTGGCAGCATCTGTGGAGAGTGAAACAGAGTTAACGTTTCAGGTCAGAGAGATAATGAACAGGTTTGACAGCGTTAGACACATTCTGGTCATTTACAGAGAGCTTTACCCACTGTTCGAAAATCACCTCGTACTGCACGTTTCCTGCAACAATCCGTTCCTTATCGGTTAGCTCTGCTCTTGTTGGGTTTGGATCTGTTGCCAGTCCAGTCTCTCCTCCCTGTGCCTGCAGTGCTCCTTACAGCCAGCGTGGAGGAAAATTTGAATTCTCCCATCTGCACTGAGCTGACCCTGGGTTGTGGGTGTGAGACCAGTGCTGATATGGGGAGGTGGGTGTCACTAACACACTAAAACCCCATGAGTGCACGGAACAGGTGAATGAATTTTCATGATATTAATTGCAGGGGAAATTGTTTGGCTATTTAACTGTAAGGTTTCGAAACACTCTATCTCCATCTGAATGCCATGTTTCATTTCCAAAGCAATCAATTTATTGGCAACTCACCAGCTCGTGTTTGAATGCAGGGGAAAGAAGATGGCTTATGGCGGGGCTTCCAGTTTGAGGTTACTTAGCAAGATGTTGTGGGACTTTGCAGCTGATGGTATTCTCTGCGGAGGGCAGCAGTCAGACAGCTGTGCATTCTTAATATCGATTAGCAGATGGATTACAGGAATACCCAGCTGGTTGTTTTCAGACAGCTTTTCCTTCCGACAGAAACAGTAAAGTTCCAATCAATTCCAGCTTTTCCTCAAAGCGGGGGAGAAATATATAACTGGTGACTGAAATGGACATTGAACTGGGACTAAACAAAACAAAATTTGTTCAGAAAGTAGGTTCGCCAACAGGGATCAAAGACAGAGAGCAGCAATGGTCACTCAAACTGATCACAGAATGGATGAGGAGGAAAAGAAAAGCATCAGAGTGAGGAGCTGTGTTCCCAACGTGTGACTTTTTAAAAATTCTTTTTGTCGAGGGAGCTTTACTCTGTATCTAACCCCGTTTTTTTTTAAGGGGGCCTTTATACCCCAGGCCCCTTTTCTATCTTTTATGTCGAAGGGGCCTTTATTCCTCAGGCCCCCTTTATATACATATTTTTAAAACAACTTTATTAAAAACAGATAAATAAACCAAACACTCAAATTAAAATGCCATTCTCGGCGTCGACAATCCACTCCAGTCCCTGCGGTGCCCACCGGTCGCGGAAGGCCTCAAGCGTACCGGCGGACACCGCATGCTCCTTCTTCAGGGACACCCTGGAGAAGCTTTGGAAAGGGTGCAGAGGAGATTTACTAGGATGTTGCCTGGTATGGAGGGAAGGTCTTACGAGGAAAGGCTGAGGGACTTGAGGTTGTTTTCGTTAGAGAGAAGGAGGAGGAGAGGTGACTTAATAGAGACATATAAGTGTGAAAATAGATAAGTCCCCTGGGCCAGATGGGATTTATCCTAGGATTCTCTGGGAAGCCAGGGAAGAGATTGCAGAGCCTTTGACCTTGATCTTTATGTCGTCATTGTCGACAGGAATAGTGCCGGAAGACTGGAGGATAGTAAGTGTTGTCCCCTTGTTCAAGAAGGGGAGTCGAGACAGCCCTGGTAATTATAGACCTGTGAGCCTTACTTCGGTTGTGGGTAAAATGTTGGAAAAGGTTATAAGAGATAGGATTTATAATCATCTTGAAAAGATGAAGTTCATTAGAGATAGTCAGCACGGTTTTGTGAAAGGTAGGTCGTGCCTCACAAACCTTATTGAGTTTTTTGAGAAGGTGACCAAACAGGTGGATGAGGGTAAAGCCGTGGATGTGGTGTATATGGATTTCAGTAAGGCGTTTGATAAGGTTCCCCACGGTAGGCTATTGCAGAAAATACGGAAGTATGGGATTGAAGGTGATTTAGTGCTTTGGATCAGAAATTGGCTAGCTGAAAGAAGACAGAGGGTGGTGGTTGATGGCAAATGTTCATCCTGGAGTTTAGTTACCTGTGGTGTACCGCAAGGATCTGTTTTGGGGCCACTGCTGTTTGTCATTTTTATAAATGATCTGGATGAGGGTGTAGAAGGATGGGTTAGTAAATTTGCGGATGACACGAAGGTCGGTGGAGTTGTGGATAGTGCCGAAGAATGTTGTAGGTTACAGAGAGACATAGATAGGCTGCAGAGCTGGGCTGAGAGATGGCAAATGGAGTTTAATGTGGAAAAATGTGAGGTGATTCACTTTGGAAGGAGTAACAGGAATGCAGAGTACTGGGCTAATGGGAAGATTCTTGGTAGTGTAGATGAGCAGAGAGATCTTGGTGTCCAGGTACATAAATCCCTGAAAGTTGCTACCCAGGTTAATAGGGCTGTTAAGAAGGCATATGGTGTGTTAGCTTTTATTAGTAGGGGGATCGAGTTTCGGAGCCACGAGGTCATGCTGCAGCTGTACAAAACTCTGGTGAGACCGCACCTGGAGTATTGCGTGCAGTTCTGGTCACCGCATTATAGGAAGGATGTGGAAGCTTTGGAAAGGGTGCAGAGGAGATTTACTAGGATGTTGCCTGGTATGGAGGGAAGGTCTTACGAGGAAAGGCTGAGGGACTTGAGGTTGTTTTCGTTAGAGAAGGAGGAGGAGAGGTGACTTAATAGAGACATATAAGATAATCAGAGGGTTAGATAGGGTGGATAGTGAGAGTCTTTTTCCTTGGATGGTGATCGCAAACACGAGGGGACATAGCTTCAAGTTGAGGGGTGATAGATATAGGACAGATGTTAGAGGTAGTTTCTTTACTCAGAGAGTAGTAGGGGCGTGGAACGCCCTGCCTGCAACAGTAGTAGACTCGCCAACTTTAAGGGCATTTAAGTGGTCATTGGATAGACATATGGATGAAAATGGAATAGTGTAGGTCAGATGGTTTCACAGGTCGGCGCAACATCGAGGGCCGAAGGACCTGTACTGCGCTGTAATGTTCTATGTTCTACCCGGGTGCGAACGTAACCGTGGAAGAGGGGCAGGCAATCGGGGGAGAACGGACCCCCCGACGGCCTGCAGCCTGGACCTGTGAATTGCCACCTTGGCCAGGCCCAGGAGCAGACCGATGAGGAGATCCTCCTTCCGGCCCAAGCTCCTCCGCACCGGGTGCCCAAAGATCAGGAGCATGGGACTGAAGTGCAGCCAGAACTTGAGGAGCAGCCCCTTCAAATACTCAAAGAGGGGCTGCAACCTCGCACACTCCGTATATATGTGGAACACGGACTCGTCCAGGCCGCAGAAAGTACAGGCGGCCTGGGAGTCCGTGGACCTACTTAAAAGTCTGTTGCACAGGACTGCCCTGTGCAACACCCTCCACCCCAGGTCCCCGATGTAAAGAGGGAAGAGTCCCACGTAGAGAGACCTCCATCGGGGTTTCCCCTCGCTGCCAGATGGCAACGCGGACCGCCAGGGCGTGTCTGGCTGGCTGACGAGGGCGAGGAAGTGGAGAGTGTGCAGGAGAAGCCCATACAGGAAACCCCTCCGTGTCAATTGGAATGGCACAGAGGGCATTTCCGAGAGTCGGCTCGGGTTGAGCAGGACCGGGTCCCGAGGAGGGTTTCGGGACCTGGGTCCGATGAGCAGTTCCACCCGAGCGGGGGTCAGCTCAGCCGGGAACGCTCTGCACTCCCGAGCCCCCAACGCCACCCGCAGTGAGGGTCGTCCCGAGGGTTTCGGCTACGCCTCCTACCTCCGGAGTCAGCCGCCGGGACAGCCAAGGCGGTCTCCTCCACCGGCAGGGGAGCGCCCTGACTGGAGGCGACCATGTTCCAGACTCTGAATAGACCCCAGTACAAGACAGGCAACTCCCTCAGAGAGGAGCGGCTCACGGTCTCCGCTGGGAGCTGCGTGTCGCCTTGAAGGCACTGACACTGTCGGAAAATATACATCGCCAGTGCAAACCACCTGGGAGGATGCTTGACGTACAGGTATCTCTGCAGGGTCCGAAGGCGGAGAGTCGCAGCCTGGGTGCGGACGCACACCAGTGACTGGCCGCCCTCCTCGCCAGGCTTTCCCCCAGGACCCGCGCGTAATCGTCCCCGGGACATCCCAGAACGCCCTGAGGAACTCCACGGTCAGCCCGCCCAGCCCCGGGGATTTGCCGCTCGAGAGCTGGTGGAGGGCACCGGTCAGCTCCGCCAACGTGAGCAGAGCCTCCAATCCTGCGGCAGCTCCTCCCACAAAACTCTGCGCGCATCCTCGCTGGACGGATCCAGAGAGAACAACGTACTGTAATAAGTACAGACCAGGAGGCCCATTCCCTCCGGATCCGTGATGGAGGATCCGTCGTCGGCCAGCAGCTCGACGAGCTGCTTATGGACCCCTCGCCGTTTTTCCAGCGAGTAGAAGAAGGGTGAGGCACGGTCTAAATCTTCCAGGATCTGGATCTGCGACCTCACGTACGCGCCTCGGGACCCTATGAGCTGCAGGTCCCTCAGCGCGCCCTTCTTCTCTTTATACGCCTGCCACAGGGCCGGGTCCGCGACGGCATGACCGAGGCGGGACTCCAAGTCGAGCACCTCCCTCTCTTGGTGCCCGATCGCGGCCTCCCGCCTCTTGGTCGACCCCTTCGCGTACTCCTGACAGAAGACGCGGATGTGAGTCTTGCCCACATCCCACCATAGCCTCAAGGAGGGGAAGCCCCCCTGCTTCCTTCTCCAGTCGGCCCAGAATCGACAGAACGAGTCCCGAAATCGCTCGTCCTCCAGCAGCCGGTTGTTAAAGTGCCAGTACGCGGACCCCGCCCGCGTGCAGAGCGGAGTGAACTCCGCTCACACCAGGTGGTGGTCCGAGCACGGCACCAGCCGTATGGAGGCCGCCGAGACACGGGAGACGTACGCCTGCGAAATGTAGAGGCGGTCGATTCGGGACCCTCCTCCTCCAGACCTCCACGTGAAGGCGCTGGAGTCGGGATGGAGATTCCGCCAGACGTCCACCAAGTTAAGGGAGCTGATCAGTCCCCTCAACTTCTCCACCGACGTGTGGCCACGTTGGGGACCGGAGCGATCCCCCACCTCGAGGGTGCAGTTAAAATCAACCCCCCCCCGAGGATGATGCACTCGCCGCTATCGATGGAGCGGACACTTCAAATTCTCACGCCCGTGCCCTTGCCCGCTTTCTTGAGGGCGGTACGGTGGGATTGAATGATCAGCGCCAGATTCGACCAACGGCCGAGGGCCAGCTGAACTTTATTGCGGCAACCCCTGCAAGCCGCGAGGAAATCCCATAGTTCCGCCGTGGGGATGAGAGGAGACTTGGTGGGAGGCACGAGGGACTCCACCACCTCACTGGCGATGGAATCAAGGTCGTCCACCGTGCCCCACACCGAATCCCCATCCTCCTCCGGGTCGTCACCGCCAGCGACCGACACACCCACCACACACTGTGGGGCGGATGTCTCGACCGCGCCAGCTGATCCCACCTCCGTCACGATCCCACCCCCAGGATCGGTGGCGGAGGAGTCCTCTCTGGGTTCTACTGTGAAACTGGAGCCTGTGGGCGCCAGCAGTTCAGGAACCCCCTCCACCTCCGTGCCCAGGCCGATGAGTGGTCCAGGGGAGATGGGAGTTCCCGACTCCGGAAATCCAGCCGGAGCCGAGACCGGAGGCGGAGAGTGGAGGCCATGTCCCGCTCCACCAGCACCCACAGGCCCAGCAGATGCGCAGCATTTTCAGTTATAACCGGGTCGGGTGTCTCCTGGTTGTCAGTGGATTTTGGCTGGGAGGACCGACCCTGTGGGGCCTCGCCCTCCCCTCCACTCAGGGCACTCGACCCAGTGGCAGAATGGGAGGCATCCCCAGGCTCCCCCACCACAAGCAGGGCTCCACTGGCTTCCCCCAGAGGGGCCACCAGTACAGGTGTCTCCCCCTCCCCTCCATCCTGACGAATAGGGAGTTCCTGCTCAGGCTTTACAGACTTGATGTTGGTGGTGGTGGCAGGGGGAACCTGGGGACCCGAAACTGGAGACAGCTCCCCTCCAACAGATGGGCCCTGCACCTCAGGGCCCTGTGTTATTTCTGTGGAGGGGTGCTTTCTCCTCTTTTTCCCACTAGGGTGCGGAGGCTCAGAGACCTCCATGTCATCAGAGGCCTCCGCCTCCGCACCCTCCTTTTTTTTAGTTACCCTGGGCCTGAGCCCAGCCCTGGGACAGGTGGATTCCCTGGGATCGGGCCTTGGGCTGAGCTCAGGCTCGGGTTGTGTCACGGTGTCCAGGGGACGAGCCTCTCGCTGTTTATTTTTGCTCCGCGCCTTCCTTCCACTCAGACGGGCATTCTCCTCCCCACTGGAGGCCATGAAAACTACAGCCTCCGAACTGACTGAGCGGTGTCTGTAGGTGTAGGGGGAGTGGGAGGAGGTGCAGTGGCGCCACCCTGGGCCGCCAAGATGGAGTTGGCAGCCGGGAGGTTGGGGCAATTCTTACGAACGTGACCCACGCCCTTGCAGGCACGGCACCACGCTCCGTCCGAGGTTCAGAAGACGCGGTAGGCCGTCCCCTGGAATTCCACATTAAATTGGCCCTCCAAGACCTCCTCCTGCACAAGCTGCATAAATAGCTGGCGGCGGAAGGAGTACACGTGCCGGAGGCTGTTTTCCTGAAGACCGAGCGGGACTGGGGTGATCCCGACCTCACCTCCCCCAGATGGTGCAGACTTATTCCAAAGTCTTTCCTCTGCAGCAAAAGTTGATGAAAGGTTTTTGCAGTTCCCTCCTCAGCTCTCCCTCTCCAGCAGCACCTCCAGCAACTGACTGCAGCACTGTCAGCTGCACCTCGTTGAGGCACTCAGTATTCCCAATCACAGAGGAGCCAATCCCCATTTTTAAAAAAAAAAATAACTTTATTAAAACCAGATAAATAAACAAAAAACTCAAATTAAAATGCCATTCTCGGCGTTGACAATGCACTCCAGTCCCTGCGGTGCCCACCGGTCGCGGAAGGCCTCAAGCGTACCGGCGGACACCGCATGCTCCTTTTCCAGGGACACCCGGGCGCGAACGTAACCGCGGAAGAGGGGCAGGCAATCGGGGAGGACGGACCCCCCGACGGCCCGCAACCTGGACCTGTGAATTGCCACCTTGGCCAGGCCCAGGAGCAGACCGACGAGGAGATCCTCCTCCCGGCCCAAGCCCCTCCGCACCGGGTGCCCAAAGATCAGGAGCCAATCCCCGTGCTGTACCTGTCCTGGGAATGTTTGATGGGGACAGTGTAGAGGGAGCTTTACTCTCTCTCTAACCACACCTGTCAGGGAAGAACACTGAAGGAGATGGTAAAATGGGATCAGGAGAAATGTATTGGCAGATATGAAGAGAAGGGGAGATTGATTTATTAATGAGGTTGGGCCTATTTAGAATGAATTTCCTCTTGTTTGTGCTGCTTGTCTGGGACTCTCTCCCAGATATCCTCCTCTCTGGAACATGCATTTGGTGTTAGAAACATCAGTTAATGAAAGAGAGAAAGGAAATGAATAACGCTTCAGAGAATGTGTAAATGGTGCTGTACCTTCCTCCTGATTTAGCTTTGGGAAGAATTTATAAACTTTGAAATACAGTTTGTGTCAGAGAATTGCTTCTCTAAACCCCACTCTGTTGTGTACAGACATTCCCTTTAATTCTTTGTGATTAATTTGTTTCTCTGTGTTTCTAACTAGTGGACACAATCTGTCACTATTTACCTTTTCATCCGCCTTCACGGTATTGAACCCTTTATCAGGATGTTGCACCAGTCAAAACAAGTTCACCAGAAAGGAAAGAATGTCGAGGTTTAAAATGAATGTGCAATATTGGTTTAATATTTTCAGACAAACAGTTAAACCAAGACTCTGTTTACTTGTTTAGGTGAATGTATCTCCTCACATTGTCTGTTGAAGGGAAGGCAAGGCAGTTTTAGAATCTAGCAGCACATTGGGCCAATGTCTCTTATTGCCCTCTCGTTGAACGAGCTCATCCTGCAGTTCTATTCTCCTGCTCTTTACACAAAAACTTTTCATGTTTTCTGTTTCACATATTTAACCTTTCCCTTTTGAAACCTATTCTGGTTTTTGTTTTGAGTCAGACATTCCTAAGTGATGGGACAGCCCAGCACATCAGTGCAAAAGATAAGGCTGAAGCATTTGCAACAATCTTCAGCCAGAAGTGCCGAGTTGATGATCCATCTCGGCCTCCTCCTGAAGTCCCCAGCATCACAGATGCCAGACTTCAGCCAATTTGATTCACTCTGCGTGATATCAAGGAACGACTGAAGACACTGGATACTGCAAAAGCTATGGGCCCTGACAGTATTCTGGCGATAGTACTGAAGACCTGTGCTCCAGAACTTGCCGCGCCCCTAGCCAAGCTGCTCCAGTACAGCTACAACACTAGCATCTACCCGGCAATGTGGAAAATTGCCCAGGTATGTCCTGTACACAAAAAGCAGGACAAGTCCAAACCAGCCAATTACTGCCCCATCAGCCTACTCTCAATCATCAGTAAAGTGATGGAAGGGATCGTCGACAGTGCTATCAAGCGGCATTTGCTTAGCAATAATCTGCTCAGTGACACTCAGTTTGAGTTCAGCCAGGGCCACTCAGCTCCTGACCTCATTACAGTCTTGGTTCAAACATGGACAAAAGAGCTGAACTCAAGAGGAGAGGTGAGAGTGACTGTCCTTGACATCAAGACAGTATTTGACCGAGTATGGCATCAAGAAACCCCAGCAAAACTGAGGTCAATGGGAATCAGCGGGAAAACCCTCTGCTGGTTGGATTCATACCTAGCACAAAGGAAGATGGTTGTGGTTGTTGGAGGTCAATCATCTGAGCTCCAGGATATCGAGGACCAGAGACAGAGTGAGAGAGAAAGGAGCACGTCGGGAGCGGAGGTTTAAAAAGCATGCCAAAAGCCCAGAGTCAGAGACAGGAGACAGAGCAAGAGAGAGAGAGAGGAGAACAGCGGGAAAGGTGCTAGGAAAAATCGAAAAGTGACAACAGAGTGACATCACAATCAACAAAGAGAGCAGGGAAAGCGAGAGCCACCGTGTGAGTGTACAGGTAAGCCTAAAATTTTATTTAGTTCAAACATAGCATCAGTCATCACAGACAAGCAGGTAGGTGATTGGTTTGGGAAGAAGCTACCTGTTTGGTGAGTATCTGGTAACTGATTAAGGTCCATTCTAATCCTAATGTTGAAAATAGTAAAGGAACTAGTGGTCAGCTGAAAAAATATATTAAAAAAGGAAAATAAAATAAATAATTGAATAAAATAATTCAGTAGTTAATGAAAACACATTAAGGATGGCAGGACAGGTGATGTGTCACAGCTGCAGCATGTGGGAACTCCTGGATGCCAGTGTGATCCAGGGCAAACACGTCTGCAGTAAGTGCGTGCGGCTTGAGGAGCTTCGGCTCAGAGTCATTGAACTGGATTTCGAGCTGCAGACACTGCGACACATCAGGGAGGGGGAAAGTTACCTGGACATTTTGTACCAGGAGGCGGTCACACCCCATAGAATAGGGTCTTCTGATTTGGGGGGGAATGGCCTCTCAGGGGAAAGCAGCAACAGCCCAATTCTTTGCACCACGGTTGGCTCTGCTGCACAGGGGAGGAGTAAAAAGTGTGGGAATGCAATAGTTATAGGGGATTCAATTGTAAGGAGAGTAGATAGGCATTTCTGTGGCCGCAAAAGAGACTCCAGGATGGTATGTTGCCTCCCTGGCGCTCGGGTCAAGGATGTCCCAGAGCAGTTACAGGACATTCTGAACAGGGAGGGTGAACAGCCAGTGGTCGTGGTACACATTGGTACAAACGACGTAGGTAAAAAAAAGGATGAGGTCCTAAAAGCAGAATATAGGGAGTAAGGAAGTAAGTTGAAAAGTAGGACCTCAAAGGTAGTGATCTCAGGATTACTACCAGTGCCACGTGCTGGTCAGAGTAGAAATAGCAGGATATATCGGATGAATACGTGGCTGAAGAGATGGTGTGAGGGGGAGGGGACATTGGGACTGGTTCTGGGGGAGGTGGGACCAGTACAAACTGGACGGGTTACACCTGGGCAGGACTGGGACTGATGTCCTAGGGAGAGTATTTGCTGCAGTGGTTGGGGAGGGTTTAAACTAAAATGGCAGGGGGATGGGAACCTTTGCAAGGAGTCAGAGGAGGTGGGATCAAAGAGAAGAACAAAAGACAGTAAGGGGAATAAGAAAAGTGATAGGCAGAGAAATCAAGGGCCAGAATCAAACAGGGCCACAGTGAAAAATAGTGGGAAGAGGACAAGTAATGTTAAAAAGACAAGCCTTAAGGCTTTGTGCCTTAACACACGGAGCATTCGCAATAAAGTGGATAAATTAATCACGCAAATAGATGTAAACAGGTATGATATAGTCGGGATTACGGAGACATGGCTGCAAGGTGACCAGGGATGGGAAATGAACATGCAGGGATATTCAGTATTTTGGAAGGACAGACAAAAAGCAAAAGGCAGTGGAGTTGCATTGCTGGTTAAAGAGGAAATTAACGCAATAGTGAGGAAAGATATTAGCTCTGACGATGTGGAATCTGTATTGGTGGAGCTGAGAAACACCAAGGGCAAAAAATGTTAGTAGGGGTTGTATATAGACCCCCAAACTGTAGTGGTGATGTTGGGAATGGCATTAAACAGGAAATTAGAGGTGCATGTGATAAAGGAACATCTGTAATTATGGGTGACTTTAATCTGCATACAGATTGGGCAAATCAAATTAGTCACAATACCATAGAGGAGGAATTCTTGGAGTGTACACGGGATGGTTTTCTGGACCAATACGTTGAGGAACCAAGTAGAGAACAGGTCATCCTAGACTGGGTATTGTGTAATGAGAGAGGAATAATTGACAATCTAGTGGTGCGAGACCCCTTGGGGATGAGCGACCATAATATGATAGAATTCTTCACCAAGATGGAGAGTGACATAGTTGATTCTGAGACGAGGGTCCTGAATCTTAGTAAAGGAAACTACGCGAGGCGCGAGTTGGCTATGACGGAATGGGAAACGTTACTTAAAGGGATGACGGTGGATAGGCAATGGCAAACATTTAAAGAGTGCGTGGATGAATTGCGACAATTGTTTATCCCTGTCTGGCACAAAAGTAAAACAGGAAAGGTAGCCAAACCATGGCTTACAAGGGAAATTAGAGATAGCATTAGATCCAAGGAAGAGGCATATAAATCTGCCAGAAAAAACAACAGACCTGAGGATTGGGAGCAGTTTAGAATTCAGCAAAGGAGGATCAAGGGATTGATTAAGAAGGGGAAAATAGAGTACGAGAGCAAGCTTGCAGGGAACATAAAAACTGACTGTAAAAGTTTCTATAGGTATGTGAAGAGAAAAAGATTGGTGAAGATAAATGAAGGTCCCTTACAGTCAGAAACAGGGGAATTTATTATAGGGAACAAAGAAATGGCTGACCAACTAAATGCATACTTTCTTCAAAAAGGACACAAATATCAAACCAAAACTGTTGGGGAACTCAGGGCTTAGTGAGAGAGAGGAACAGTGGCGCAGTGGTTAGCACCGCAGCCTCACAGCTCCAGCGACCCGGGTTCAATTCCGGGTACTGCCTGTGTGGAGTTTGCAAGTTCTCCCTGTGTCTGCGTGGGTTTCCTCCGGGTGCTCCGGTTTCCTCCCACATGCCAAAGACTTGCAGGTTGATAGGTAAATTGGCCATTATAAATTGCCCCTAGTATAGGTAGGTGGTAGGGAAATATCTCGGGATTGGTGGGGATGTGACAGGAATATGGGATTAGTGTAGGATTAGTGTAAACGGGTGGTTGATGGTCGGCACAGACTCGGTGGGCCGAAGGGCCTGTTTCAGTGCTGTATCTCTAAACTAAACTAATCTAAACTAACTGAAGGAAATATGTATCAGTAGAGAAATGGTGTTGGGGAAATTGATGGGATTGAAGGCCGATAAATTCCCAGGGCCTGATGGTTTGCATCCCAGAGTACTTAAGGAAGTGGCCCTAGAAATAGTGGATGCATTGGTGGTCATCTTCCAAGATTCTATAAACTCTGGAACAGTTCCTACAGATTGGAGGGTAGCTAATGTAACCCCACTATTTAAAAAGGGAGATAGAGAGAAAGCAGGGAATTATAGACCAGTCAGCCTGACGTCGGTAGTGGGGAAAATTCTAGAGTCCATTAGCAAAGATTTTACAGCAGAGCACTTAGAGAACAGTGGTAGAATCGGACAGAGTCAGCATGGATTTACGAAAGGGAAATCATGCTTGACAAATCTACTGGAATTCTTCGAGGATGTAACCAGTAGAGTTGATGAGGGGAAGCCAGTGGATGTGGTTTATTTGGACTTTCAGAAGGCTTTCGACAAAGTCCCACATAAGAGATTAGCGTGTAAAATTAAAGCGCTTGGGATTGGGGGTAGTGTATTGCGATGGATAGAACATTAGTTGGCGGACAGGAAACAAAGAGTAGGAATAAATGGGTCTATTTCCGATTGAGTCATAGAATCATAGAGTTATACAGCACAGAAACAGGCCCTTCCGCCCATCGTGTCTGTGCTGGCCATCAAGCTCCCAACTATTCTAATCCCATTTTCCAGCACTTGGCCTGTAGCTTTGTATGCTATGGCGTTTCAAGTACTCATCTATATACTTCTTAAATGTTGTGAGGGTTCCTGCCTCTACCACCCCTTCAGGCAGTGTGTTCCAGATTCTAGCCACCTTCTGGATGAAAACATTTTTCCTCAAATCCCCTCTAAAACTTCTGCCTCTTACCTTAAATCTATGCCCCCTGATTCTATAGACTCTGGAACAGTTCCTACTGTTTGGAGGGTAGCTAATTTATTTTTTTATTTAGAGATACAACAATGAAACAGGCCCTTCGGCCCACCGAGTCTGTGCCGACCAACAACCACCCATTTATACTAACCCTACAGTAATCCCATATTCCCTACCACCTATCTACACATAGAGGCAATTTACAACAGCCAATTTACCTATCACCTGAAAGTCTTTGGCTGTGGGAAGAAACCGGAGCACCCGGCGAAAACCCACACAATCACAGGGAGAACTTGCAAACTCCGCACCGGAGGTACCCAGAACCGAACCCAGGTCGCTAGAGCTGTGAGGCTGCAGTGCTAACCACTGTGCCGCCCTAAGGTGATGTTAGGAGTGGGATGTAACCCCACTATTTAAAAAGGGAGGTAGAGAGAAAGCAGGGAATTATAGACCAGTCAGCCTGACATCATTAGTGGGGAAAATTCTAGAGTCCATGATCAAAGATTTTATAGCAGAGCACTTAGAGAACAGTGGTAGAATCGGACAGAATCAGCATGGATTTACGAAAGGGAAATCATGCTCGACAAATCTACTAGAATTCTTCAGGATGTAACTAGTAGAGTTGATGAGGGGAAGCCAGTGGATGTGGTTTATTTGGACTTTCAGAAAGCTTTCGACAAAGTCCCACATAAGAGATTAGCGTGTAAAATTAAAGCGCATGGGATTGGGGGTAGTGTATTGCGATGGATAGAAAATTGATTGGCAGACAGGAAACAAAGAGTAGGTATAAATGGGTCTTTTTCCGAATGTCAGGCAGTGACTAGTGGGGTACCGCAGGGATCGGTGCCAGGACACCAGCTATTCACAATATATATTAATGATTTAGATGAGGGAACAAATTTGCAGATGACACAAAACTGGGTGGGAGGGTGAGTTGTGAGGTTGTTGCAGAGAGGCTTCAGGGTTATTTGGACAAGTTGAGTGAGTGGGCAAATGCATGGCAGATGCAGTATAATGTGGATAAATGTGAGGTTATCCACTTTGGTAGCAAAAACAGGAAGGCAGATTATTATCTGAACGGCTATAAACTGAGAGAGGAGAATATGCAGCGAGACCTGGGTGTTCTCGTACACCAGTCGCTGAAGGTAAGCATGCAGGTGCAACAGACGGTAAAATAGGCAAATGCTATGTTGGCCTTCATAGCGAGAGGATTCGAGTACAGGAGCAGGGATGTCTTGCTGCAATTATACAGGGCCTTGGTGAGACCACACCTGGAATATTGTGTGCAGTTTTATTCTCCTTATCTGAGGAAGGATGTTCTTGCTATAGAGGGAGTGCAGTGAAGGTTTACCAGACTGATTCCTGGGATGGTGGGACTGACGTATGAGGAAAGATTGAGTCGGTTAGGAATGTATTCGCTGGAGTTCAGAAGAGTGAGGGGGGAATCTCATAGAAACCTATAAAATTCTAACAGGACTTGACAGGGTAGATGCAGGAAGGATGTTCCCGATGGTGGGGGAGTCCAGAACCAGGGGTCATAGTCTAAGGATACGGTGTAAACTTTTCAGGACTGAGATGAGGAGAAATTTCTTCACCCGGAGAGTGGTGCAGGAGTAGGCCATTCGGCCCTTCGAGCCTTCAAACATCTGACCTTATGATTGAAGGAGGGTCATTGATGAAGCAGCTGAAGATGGTTGGGCCTAGGACACTAATCACAGAATCACAGAATAATACAGTGCAGAAGAGACCCTTCAGCCCATCGAGTCTGCACCGATGCATTAAAGACACCTGACCTGTCTACCTAATCCCATTTGCCAGCACTTGGCCCATAGCCTTGAATGTTATGACGTGCCAAGTGCTCATCCAGGTACTTTTTAAAGGATGTGAGGCAACCCGCCTCTACCACCCTCCCAGGCAGGGCATTCCAGACCATCACCACCCTCTGGGTAAAAATGTTCTTCCTCAAATCCCCCTTAAACTTCCCGCCCCTCACCTTAAACTTGTGACCCCTCGTAACTGACCCTTCAATTAAGGGGAACAGCTGCTCCCTATCCGCCCTGTCCACCCTGAGGAACTCCTGCAGTGATGTCCTGGAGCTCAGATGATTGACCTCCAACAACCACAACCATCTTCCTTTGTACTAGGTATGACTCCAGCCAGCGGAGGGTTTTCCCCCGATTCCCATTGACCTTAGTTTTGCTAGGGCTCCTTGATGCCATACTCAGTCAAATGCTGCCTTGATGTCAAGAGTAGTCACTCTCACCTCACCTCTTGAGTTCAGCTCTTTTGTCCATGTTTGAACCAAGGCTGTAATGAGGTCAGGAGCTGAGTGGCCCTGGCGGAACCCAAACTGAGCGTCACTGAGCAGGTTATTGCTAAGCAAGTGCGCTTGATGGCACTGTCGATGACACCTTCCATCACTTTACTGATGATTGAGAGTAGGCTGATGGGGTGGTAATTGGCCGGGTTGGACTTGTCCTGCTTTTTGTGTACAGGACATACCTGGGTAATTTTCCACATTGCAGGGTAGATGCCAGTGTTGTAGCTGTACTGGAACAGCTTGGCTAGGGGCACGGCAAGTTCTGGAGCACAGGTCTTCAGTACTATTGCCGGAATATTGTCAGGTCCCGTAGCCTCTGCAGTATCCAGTGGCTTCTGTCGTTTCATGATATCACGCGGAGTGAATCGAATTGGCTGAAGACTGGCATCTGTGATGCTGGGGACTTCAGGAGGAGGCCAAGATGGATCATCAACTCAGCACTTCTGGCTGAAGATTGTTGCAAATGTTTCAACCTTATCTTTCGCACTGATGTGCTGGGCTCCCCCATCATTGAGGATGGGGATATTTGTGGAGCCACCTCCTCCAGTTAGTTGTTTAATTGTCCACCACCATTCATGGCTGAATGTGGCAGGACTGCAGAGCTTAGATCTGATCCGTTGGTTATGGGGTCGCTTAGCTCTGTCTATCGCATGCTGCTTACGCAGTTTGGCATGCAGATAGTCCTGGGTTGTAGCTTCACCAGGTTGACACCTCATTTTGAGGTATGCCTGGTGCTGCTCCTGGCATGCCCTCCTGCACTCTTCATTGAACCAGGTTTGGTCTCCTGGTTTGATGGTAATGGTAGAGTGGGGGATATGCCGCGCCATGAGGTTACAGATTGTGGTTGAGTACAGTTCTGCTTCTGCTGATGGCCCACAGTGCCTCATGGGTGTCCAGTTTTTCATTATTAGATCTGTTCGAAATCTATCCCATTCAGCACGGTGATAGTGCCACACAACACAATGGAGGGTATCGTCAATGTGAAGGCGGGACCTTGTCTCCACAACGACTGTGCGGTGGTCACTCCTACCAATACTGTCATGGACAGATGCGTCTGCGGCAGGCAGATTGGTGAGGACGAGGTCAAGTATGTTTTTCCCTCGTGTTGGTTCCCTCACCACCTACCGCAGACCCAGTCTAGCAGATATGTCCTTTAGGACTTGGCCAGCTCGGTCAGTAGTGGTGCTACCGAGCCACTCTTGGTGATGGACATTGAAGTCCCCCACCCAGAGTACATTCTGTGCCCTTGCCACCCTCAGTGCTTCCTCCAAGTGGTGTTCAACATGGAGGAGTACTGACTCATCAGCTGAGGGAGGGCGGTAGGTGGTAATCAGTAGGAGGTTTCCTTGCCCATGTTTGACCTGATGCCCTGAGACCTCATGGGGTCCAGAGTCGATGTTGAGGACTCCCAGGGCAACTCCCTCCCTACTGTATACCACTGTGCCACCACCTCTGGTGGGTCTGTCCTGCCGGTGGGACAGGACATACCCAGGGATGGTGATGGCAGTGTCTGGGACATTGTCAGTTATAATTCTGTGAGTATGACTATGTCAGGCTGTTGCTTGACTAGTCTGTGGGACAGCTCTCCCAACTTTGGCACAAGCCTCCAGATGTTAGTCATAAGGACTTTGCAGGGTCGACAGGGCTGGGTTTGCCGTTGTCATTTACGGTGCCTGTGTCGATGTCGGGTGGTCCATCCGGATTTATTCATTTTTTATAGACTTTGTAGCTGTTCGATACAACTGAGTGGCTTGCTGGGCCATTTCAGAGGGCATTTAGGAGTTAACCACATTGCTGTGGGTCTGGAGTCACATGTAGGCCAGACCAGGTAAGGACAGCAGATTTCCTTCCCGAAAGGACATTAGTGAACCAGATGGGTTTTTACAACAATCGACAATGGTTTCATGGCCGTCCCCTTAACCTTCTCTGCTCTAATGAGAACAATCCCCTGCTTCTCTAATCTCTGCGTTTAACTGAATGTCCTCATTGCTGAACCCCCTCCAAAGCCTTACACTTCAGTTGGGGCCAAACCAGTGCTTTATAAAGGTTCACCATAACTTCCTCTATTTATAAAGCTTCGGATCCAGTATGCCTTATTAACCGCTCGATGCCTCTCTTGACAAAGCCAAGGATCCGATATGCCGAGGATGTGTTAATGCGCTGTGTAAACACAGGCCTATCTTCTCCTAACCTGCTGATAATTGTAGATTGGGGATCCTGATGGTGAAAGGTTTTGCAGAATGTTGATGAGGTTGGCTCGCCTGCTATTTATCTTGTGATCGCATTAAACAAGTCTGTTGAATGTATTTCATTAGCTTTTGAGAAAACAGATCAATCAACACAATTGCACATGGATTAAACTCTGACCTTCAACCTTTGGGGCCTAACAGCCAATCTGAGACCAGCTGGTAAAGTGAAGTAGTCCTCTGGCTGTCTCCTGCAATAACTCGATGTGTCACCAGTCTCAACACAGCTCTTAGTGAAAACAACAGTCGTATATAATTCAGCACAGGGTGCTCACTCATCACCTTGAGAGATGATAGGACAGCTGCTGAGGGAAATGGCTGTGTCGAGGCTGGGGAAGAGGTCAAGGAAGGCAACAATTACTTCACATTTAACTTGCACCATACTTCATCCCTCCAGTCTGAAAAACGTGTATCACACTGACCACATTGTGTCCCATCCCTCCCTCACTCCCCACACCTCCCCTCCCCCTCACTGCCTCCCTCACTCCCCACACCTCCCCTCCCCCTCACTGCCTCCCTCACTCCCCACACCTCCCCTCCCCCTCACTCCATCCCTCACTCCCCACACCTCCCCTCCCTCTCACTGCCTCCCTCATTCACTGCACCTCCCGTCCCCCTCACTCCCTCCCTCACTCCCCACACCTCCCCTCCCTCTCACTGCCTCCCTCACTCCCCATACCTCCTCTCCCCCTCACTCCCTCCCTCACTCCCCACACATCCCCTCCCTCTCACTGCCTCCCTCACTCCCTACAAAACCTCTCCCCCTCACTGCCTCCCTCACTCCCCATACCTCCTCTCCCCCTCACTGGCTCCCTCGCTCCCCACACCTCCCCTCCCTCTCACTGCCTCCCTCACTCCCCATACCTCCTCTCCCCCTCACTGCCTCCCTCCCTCCCCACACCTCCCCTCCCTCTCACTGCCTCCCTCACTCCCCATACCTCCTCTCCCCCTCACTGCCTCCCTCACTCCCCACACCTGATCTCCCCCTCACTCCCTCCCTCACTCCCCCCTCACTCCCTCCCTCACTCCCCACACCTCACCTCCCTCTCACTGCCTCCCTCACTCCCTACACCTCCTCTCCCCCTCACTGCCTCCCTCACTCCCCACACCTCCCCTCCCTCTCACTGCCTCCCTCACTCCCCATACCTCCTCTCCCCCTCACTGCCTCCCTCACTCCCCCCTCACTCCCTCCCTCACTCCCCACACCTCCTCTCCCTCTCACTGCCTCCCTCACTCCCTACACCTCCTCTCCCCCTCACTGCCTCCCTCACTCCCCACACCTCTCCTCCCTCTCACTGCCTCCCTCACTCCCCATACCTCCTCTCCCCCTCACTGCCTCCCTGATCTCCCCCTCACTCCCTCCCACACTCCCCCCTCACTCCCTCCCTCATTCCCCACACCTACCCTCCCCCTCACTCCCTCCCTCACTCCCCACACCTACCCTCCCCCTCACTGCCTCCCTCACGCCCCACACCTCCCCTTCCTCTCACTGCCTCCCTCACTCCCCACACCTCACCTCCCTCTCACTGCCTCCCTCCCTCCCTACACCTGATCTCCCCCTCACTCCCTCCCTCACTCCCTCCCTCACTCCCCACACCTCCCCTCCCTCTCACTGCCTCCCTCCCTCCCTACACCTCCTCTCCCCCTCACTGCCTCCCTCACTGCCCACACCTGATCTCCCCCTCACTCCCGCCCTCACTCCCCCTCACTGCCTCCCTCACTCCCTACACCTCCTCTCCCCCTCACTCCCTCCCTCACTCCCCACACATCCCCTCCCCCTCACTCCCTCCTTCACTCCCCACACCTCCCCTCCTTCTCACTCCCTCCCTCACTCCCCACATCGCACCTTCCCCTCACTCACTCCCCACACCTCCTCTCCCACTCATTTCCACCCTCACTCCCCACACCTCTCCTCCCCCTCACTGCCTCCTTCACTCCCCACACCTCCCCTCCCCCTCACTCCCCACACCTCCCCTCCCCCTCTCGCTCCCTCCCTCACTCCCCAAACCTCCCTTCCCTCGCCCTCACTCCCCACACGTCCCATCCCTCTCTCTCTCGATCACTCCCTCCACAGACCTCCACTCCCCCTCACACTCTCTCTCACACCCCACACCTCCCCTCTTCCTATCTCAATTCTCAAACATCCCATCCCCTCCCCTCCCATTTCCTCACTCCCATTCCCTCCTCATCCTCAGTCCCTCTCCTCCATCATCTTTAAGATACTTGGGGCATGGTCCTGCTCTCTCTTGTGTCTTTTTGATATATCAGGAGCGGGATTCCAACCTCTGTTTGCATTCTCTGGAACTTTCCTCCCAAACTCATCACCTTTCCCCTCAGCAGTGAAGCTCCTTAAAGTGTAATTCTGTGACTAGGTCTTCTGTCTCCTTCCTCCCGAACCCTCTGTGTTTCCCTCTTGTCCTGCTCCTCCTGCACTGTAAGGATCTCAGACACAGTTTCCAGCAAGACATTGCTGAAACACAGCTGAGTGCTGCTGGTTGCTGCTTCCAGCCAGTCAATCAATAATGGATTAGTTCAGCTCGGTTTAAGAGTCCCGCAGGATAACAGGACGTTATTAACCTGGATTCCAGAACTCTCCATCTGTAGCAGTCCTCCCATTGATAACGCACCTCATCACATTAAAACAAAGTCAATTACCTTTTATCTATACAATTGCAAGAACTAATTTGTGCACAGCAAGCTCCCACAAACAGCATGAGATACATGACCAGATAATCTGTTTCAGTGATGTTGGTTGAGCAATAAATATTGGTCAGGACACAGGGAGAACTCCCCTGCACTTCTTCCAGTCATGGCAATGGGATCTGACACGTCCACCTGAGAGGGCAGACAGGGTTTCAGTTTAACATCAAATCCAAAAGACAGCACCCCTGACAGTGCGGCAGTCTCTCTGTACTGACCCTCCGACAGTGTGGCAATCTCTCACTACTGACCCTCCGACAGTGCAGCATTCCCTCAGTACTGACCCTCCGACAGTGCAGCACTCCCTCAGTACTGACCCTCCGACAGTGCAGCATTCCCTCAGTACTGACCCTCCAACAGTGCAGCACTCTCTCAGTACTGACCCTCCGACAGTGCAGCATTCCCTCAGTACTGACCAGCTGACAGTGCAGCACTCTCTCAGTACTGACCCTCCGACAGTGCAGCACTCTCTCAGTACTGACCCTCCGACAGTGCAGCACTCCCTCAGTACTGACCCTCCGACAGTGCAGCACTCCCTCAGTACTGACCCTCTGACAGTGCAGCACTCTCTCAGTACTGACCCTCCGACAGTGCAGCACTCCCTCAGTACTGACCCTCTGACAGTGCAGCACTCCCTCAGTTCTGACCCTCCGACAGCGCAGCACTCCCTCAGTACTGACCCTCTGACAGTGCAGCATTCCCTCAGTACTGACCCTCCGACAGTGCAGCATTCCCTCAGTTCTGAGCCTCCGACAGCGCAGCACTCCCTCAGTACTGACCCTCTGACAGTGCAGCACTCCCTCAGTTCTGACCCTCCGACAGCGCAGCACTCCCTCAGTACTGACCCTCTGACAGTGCAGCACTCCCTCAGTTCTGACCCTCCGACAGCGCAGCACTCCCTCAGTACTAACCCTCTGACAGTGCAGCACTCCCTCAGTTCTGACCCTCCGACAGCGCAGCACTCCCTCAGTACTGACCCTCTGACAGTGCATCACTCCCTCAGTACTGACCCTCTGACAGTGCAGCACTCCCTCAATACTGACCCTCTGACAGTGCAGCACTCCCTCAGTACTGACCCTCCGACAGCGCAGCACTCTCTCAGTACTGACCCTCTGACAGTGCAGCCCTCCCTCAGTACTGACCCTCTGACAGTGCAGCACTCCCTCAGTACTGACCCTCCGACAGTGCAGCACTCCCTCAATACTGACCCTCTGACAGTGCAGCACTCCCTCAGTACTGACCCTCCGACAGCGCAGCACTCTCTCAGTACTGACCCTCCGACAGCGCAGCCCTCCCTCAGTACTGACCCTCTGACAGTGCAGCACTGGGAGTGTCAGCCTGGATTATGTGATCAGGGTACTGGAATGGGACTTGACCTGACAATCTTCTGATTCAGAGGCAGGAATTCCACCCTTGAGTCGCAGCAATTCATGAAATAGGGAATGTGCTTAGGTGGACAGAAAGTGCATGAAAATTCTCTCCAATATGTATCCAACAGTCCTTTCAATGGTCCCACACTCTCTTCCCTGGATATTGGGGAGATGCCAGAGGGCTGGAGAATGGCAAAAGTGACACCCTTATTCAAGAAAGGGTGTAAGAACATTTCTAGTAACTCCCGGCCAGTCAGTTTAACATCAGTTCTGGGTAATGTTATGGACAGGGGAGAGATAATAGGGATGCTCCCCTTTTGACCTCTCAACTGACCGAAGACAGCATGTTTAAAAAGTGTTTTATTCTGAGTCTCAAATTGTCAGGAACAGACAAATGACAAGTTTTAAAAGAAATATAAATGCTTATTGTTTGACGGCCGAACATACACTACTACACCCACTCTCACACTCATACACTACTACACCCACTCTCACACTCATACACTACTACACCCACTCTCACACTCATAAACTACTACACCCACTCTCACACTCATACACTACTACACCCACTCTCACACTCATACACTACTACACCCACTCTCACACTCATAAACTACTACACCCACTCTCACACTCATACACTACTACACCCACTCTCACACTCATACAGATACACACACACTCAAGAAAAGATTGTGATTATAAAAGCAGCATGCCTCTAGGGCTTATGATTTCAAGAGTTCTCTGTTACATTCGCTTTTCCCCGGGGTGAAGACTCGAAATGATGCAGGACTGTAATCCTTTTTTTGTCTACTGAACAAAAACTTTGAAGGTTTAGGAGGACTGATTCACTGTTGTTTTATGTCTGCAGTAGCATGCTTCTCTTTTATACACCACTCAAGGTTCAATGGTGAAGTCCTGGTACAGTTCCTCAGGTACAGAGTTCAAGCCATCTCGAGTCTCTGCCTACATGTGGCTTAAAGATGGCGGTCTTAGGAAGGGCCTTTACTCTTCATTGGCATCGATGTTTCTATTTACTGTCTGCTCAAAATATGCTTTATTAAAACCCCTTATCAGAAACCTAGTTCCTGTCATGTGACCAGAGCACCTCTTTCCATTGTCCTTATGAATAGTTTCTGAGGGTTAGGCCATTGTCAGATAATGGAGTCCAGTGACTACACATCCATATACCATCTTGATAAAATAGAGCTTTTCATACCCATTCTTTGGATTTCAAGTTGAGTTGAAGTGTCTGGAACAGTATTGTGAACCCAGTATTTTTATTAGTTGGAGAAATGCAACCATTATCACAGGAAGGACCGTTTTCAAATTACTTCTCAAAGATTTGTCCAGACTGTTACAATGATGGTGGGAGGAGTGCACTGTTAATTCAGTCCCACTTCTCCACAGGTCACAACATATATTTAAATTTTCCCACTTACCGATACGGTCAATCAGATACTCTACTTTTCCCCAGAATAAAACGCACCAGCAAAATTATACGTTTATGATACCCCAAGTCTTAACCAATAATAAAATACACATACACACACAAATTGAAATATTAAAGCCCTTTATTTTATGCTAGCCCTCACACACACACTCACATACACAACCGGTTAGCTGGGAAAAGGGGGATTTTTGTTTACAGCTGTTACAAAGAAATAGAAGGGGAAAAAAACACTTTTGCTTAAAAGAAGGTATGGAATTCCTGTGTTTGGTGGGTTATCCCAAAGGCAAATAGATGGCTGCCACTAGGAATCTTTCCAGGTGATGTTGCTGAACAGTCTGGGCAGGATTTCAAGAAATGCAGCTACAGAAGGCTTCACACAGGTCTTGCATCAGGTGTGCAGCAACAAAGGTTTCCATTCTCACACATTTGATGCAAAATTCTTTCAAGGATGCAAGGTTTCTACAAACATTCAGGATGTCTTCAAATAAAGGAGGCAACAGTACAACTGGATATAGGATTTGCTTTTCAAGAGCGAGATAAGCAGGGTGGTTTTCTGGCAGGCCAATAAGCAAACTCCAACTGCCTGTTTTTAGCCAAACCAACTGGCTTTTTTTAACAGTTCAAAATGAAACCAACTTTTTCAGAGGCAAAACCTATGATACAATAAATCCTGACTTGTCAATAAGAAAATAGTTCTTCAGGTCAAGCCCCCTGCTGGGATCTTTGCAAACACATGACTTCCAGTAAAAACTTGTTTACTGGTCAACCTTCTGTTGGCCATCCTTTTAAGAAAAACACCCACAAAGTTCAGCAATCTCCAGATGATTCAATGTCCAAAATTCAGCTATAATTTCTTAAAACATACTTTACAAAGAAAAACAGAAGCGCTCACGTAACAAGACATGAAAATTAGCTCTGAGTTCTTGCAGTTCCATGTGTATTGACAGGAAGGCAAAGGTCACCTGACCTCTCAACTCCATTTTGTTTTACAGGAAAGAGTCCATTTCGGGTTTAATCTTCTTAAGTTCATATTTATAGTTCATAAGTTTGTGTTGTGTGAGCACGACAGTAAGGTTTTAGAAACAATGATCAGGGGAAAAAAAATCAACAGGCACTTGAAGAGGTTTGAGTTAATTAAGGATAGCCAGCATGGATTTGTAAAAGGCAGATCATGCTTGATTAATCTAATTGAATTTTTTGATGAAGTAACAGAAAAGGTTGATGAAGGGAATGTGGTGGATGTTGTTTATATGAAGTTTAAGAAAATGTTTGACAAAGTACCACAAAAAAAGGCTGGTTAACAAAATTGAGGCTCATGGAATAGGAGTGTCTGTGACAGCTTGGATTAAAAAAAAAGTGGTTTATGGACAGAAAACAGTGAGTTGTGGTAAATGGTTGTTTTTCAGACTGAGGATGGTAGACAATGGTGATCCCCAAGGATCAGTGCTGGGAATCACTGCTTTTTTTGATAAATATAAATGACTTGGATCTTGGAATACAGAGTAGAATTTCAATTTGCCAATGCTAGCAAAGATGGAGGTGCAGCAGACAGTGAAGATGGTACCAATCGACTGCAACAGGACATAGATAGACTAGCACAGGGTTGTCCAACCTTTTCGCGTGGGGGGCCACTTTACAGTTTTTGTCTTAATTGGGAGGGGGGGGGGGCGGTTGCTGAGACAATTTCAGAAAGATAAAGGCATTAAAATTTCTCTTACTATTGTGATGGAAATCCCACATGTCAATTGGAAAATATTAATTTTGTTGTGTGGAATTCTGCCTGAGTCTTTTTTTACTGGGAATTATTACAAATAAATTTTAAAAAACAGAATGGTACAGCTGAAGATAGTCATGTGCTATTTGCATATGAGAAGACAAAGGCTGACTGGGAGACAGAGGTAATTACCCAGTCTAGCCAGAACCACAGGGGTGACAGGGTCAAAAGCCATCAACACCCATTGACTTTGAAAGATCCAACCCTCCCCACCCCCCCAAATATGTCTGAGGAACTTTGAATTTCAAAAGGAAAATCTTCCAGAAACTTCTGTTTCAAACAGAGGTGGTCACATGACATGCCTGCCTGTGTAACTCTGAGTTTGTGAATTGTTTAGAGATACAGCACTGGAACAGGCCCTTCGGCCCACCGAGTCTGTGCCAACCATTAACCACCCATTTATACTAATCCTACACTAATTCCTTATTCCTACCACATTCCCCACGGTAGGCTATTGCAGAAAATACGGAAGTATGGGGTTGAAGGTGATTTAGAGATTTGGATCAGAAATTGGCTAACTGAAAGAAGACAGAGGGTGGTGGTTGATGGCAAATGTTCATCCTGGAGTTTAGTTACTAGTGGTGTACCGCAAGGATCTGTTTTGGGGCCACTGCTGTTTGTCATTTTTATAAATGACCTGGAAGAGGGTGTAGAAGGGTGGGTTAGTAAATTTGCGGATGACACTAAGGTCGGTGGAGTTGTGGATAGTGCCGAAGGATGTTGTAGGGTACAGAGAGACATAGATAGGCTGCAGAGCTGGGCTGAGAGATGGCAAATGGAGTTTAATGCGGAAAAGTGCGAGGTGATTCACTTTGGAAGGAGTAACAGGAATGCAGAGTACTGGGCTAATGGGAAGATTCTTGGTAGTGTAGATGAACAGAGAGATCTTGGTGTCCAGGTACATAAATCCCTGAAGGTTGCTACCCAGGTTAATAGGGCTGTTAAGAAGGCATATGGTGTGTTAGCTTTTATTAGTAGGGGGATCGAGTTTCGGAGCCACGATGTCATGCTGCAGCTGTACAAAACTCTGGTAAGACCGCACCTGGGGTATTGCGTGCAGTTCTGGTCACCGCATTATAGGAAGGATGTGGAAGCTATGGAAAGGGTGCAGAGGAGATTTACTAGGATGTTGCCTGGTATGGAAGGAAGGTCTTACGAGGAAAGGCTGAGGGACTTGAGGTTGTTTTCGTTGGAGAGAAGGAGGAGGAGAGGTGACTTAATAGAGACATATAAGATAATCAGAGGGTTAGATAGGGTGGATAGTGAGAGTCTTTTTCCTCGGATGGTGATGGCAAACACGAGGGGACATAGCTTTAAGTTGAGGGGTGATAGATATAGGACAGATGTGAGAGGTAGTTTCTTTACTCAGAGAGTAGTAGGGGCGTGGAACGCCCTGCCTGCAACAGTAGTAGACTCGCCAACTTTAAGGGCATTTAAGTGGTCATTGGATAGACATATGGTTGAAAATGGAATAGTGTAGGTCAGATGGTTTCACAGGTTGGCACAACATCGAGGGCCGAAGGGCCTGTACTGCGCTGTAATGTTCTAATTCTAATTCTAATCCCCACCTGTCCCTATATTTCCCTACCACCTACCTATACTAGGGGCAATTTATAATGGCCAATTTACCTACCAATCTGCAAGTCTTTGGCATATGGGAGGAAACCGGAGCACCCGGAGGAAACCCATGCAGACACAGGAAGAACTTGCAAACTCCACACAGGCAGTACCCAGAATCGAACCCGGGTCCCTGGAGCTGTGAGGCTGCGGTGCTAACCACTGCGCTACTGTGCCGCCCTTGGAGAGCAGACAGGAACTGAACTCCAAGAAGGAACATCTCTCCTCTCTCCCTTCCCGGCAAAGTTCCCAGAAGGCCTCGGCTGCAGCTAAACCTCAAATCTACAGGTACTGACAATCATCAACAAGGAGGATGGATAAAGTCTCTCTTCAGCCTTCCGGAACCAGAGAAGCAAGCCCGAATTGTGCGCGTGGCACAATGAGGATTTCAAGACTTCAATTTCACCTAAGGACACTGGGACTACATTTCCATATTTAAATTCCATTTTTATTAAGGGCTGTACTCCAACCTCCCAACTCTGTTTTTTCCTCTCTGTAACTATTTGTGTGTGTTTGTGTCTGTGTGTCTTTCGCATGGATGTGAGCATGGATGTGAGCATGGATGTGAGCATGGATGCGTCATGTATTTTAGTAATTTTAGCTTGTTTAGAGTGATAAAGTTAGTAAACTTACATCTTTCTCATTTAAGCTCAAGAAACCCTGTCTAATTGGTTCATTTACAATTGTAATTAGAGGAGCAGGAGCAAGGTCTCACTGAGGGGGTTAGTTAAATCATTGTGTTAAAAAAGAATGAACCCTGTTGTCTTCAAACCAGAGAAGGGCTGAAAGGGGAGCCTGAGACCCCTCCTCACCTGGTCATAACACTATTAACCAAAACAACAACAAAGCTGCATTTTTGTGAAGAAGCTTTAAATGAGAAGACTAATTTATTAATTTACTTTCTGGTCACTATGTTGGACACTGATTTAGTGAGATACCTGGCCTTTTTTTCCTTGCACAAGTAGTCAATATTTGCCCCCACACTTATGTAGTGATGTGGAGTATTCTGGATAGATGTCATTTTGTCAGGAGTGATCTTGATCACTCTCTCTCCCTCTCTCTGCCCCCCCCCCTCTCGCTCTGTCCCCATCTCTCTCTGTTGCCCCTCTCTTTCTGTTCCCCCATCTCTCTCTGCCCTCCTTTCTCTGTCACCTTTCCCTCTCTCTGCCCCCCCTCTCTCTCTCTGCCTGTCCCCCCTTTCCCCCCCTCTCTCTCTCTCTCTGTCCCCCCTCTCTCTCTCTCTCTGTCCCCCCTCTCTGTCTCTCTGTCCCCCCTCTCTGCCCCACTTCTCTCTCTCTGTCCCCCCTCTCTCTCTCTCTTTCCCCCCTCTCTCTCTCTGCCTGTCCCCCCTTTCCCCCTCTCTCTCTCTCTCTGTCTCCGCTTTTCTCTCTCTCTTTCCCCCCTCTCTCTCTCTCTGTCCCCCCTCTCTCTCTCTCTGTCCCCCCTCTCTGTCTCTCTGTCCCCCCTCTCTGCCCCACTTCTCTCTCTGTTGCCCCTCTCTTTCTGTTCCCCCATCTCTCTCTGCCCTCCTTTCTCTGTCACCTTTCCCTCTCTCTACCCCCCCCTCTCGCTCTGTCTCCGCTTTTCTCTCTCTCTGTCCCCCCTCTCTGTCTCTCTGTCCCCCCTCTCTGCCCCACTTCTCTCTCTCTGTCCCCCCTCTCTCTCTCTCTTTCCCCCTCTCTCTCTCTGCCTGTCCCCCCTTTCCCCCTCTCTCTCTCTCTCTGTCTCCGCTTTTCTCTCTCTCTGTCCCCCCTCTCTGTCTCTCTGTCCCCCCTCTCTGCCCCACTTCTCTCTCTCTGTCCCCCCACTTCTCTCTCTCTGTCCCCCCACTTCTCTCTCTCTGTCCCCCCTCTCTCTCTCTCTTTCCCCCCTCTCTGTCTCTCTGTCCCCCCTCTCTGCCCCACTTCTCTCTCTCTGTCCCCCCTCTCTCTCTCTCTTTCCCCCCTCTCTGTCTCTCTGTCCCCCCTCTCTGCCCCACTTCTCTCTCTCTGTCCCCCCACTTCTCTCTCTCTGTCCCCCCACTTCTCTCTCTCTGTCCCCTCCACTTCTCTCTCTCTGTCCCCCCTCTCTCTCTCTCTTTCCCCCCTCTCTGTCTCTCTGTCCCCCCTCTCTGCCCCACTTCTCTCTCTCTGTCCCCCCACTTCTCTCTCTCTGTCCCCCCACTTCTCTCTCTCTGTCCCCCCTCTCTCTCTCTCTTTCCCCCCTCTCTGTCTCTCTGTCCCCCCTCTCTCTCTCTCTTTCCCCCTCTCTCTCTCTGCCTGTCCCTCCTTTCCCCCTCTCTCTCTCTCTCTGTCTCCGCTTTTCTCTCTCTCTGTCCCCCCTCTCTGTCTCTCTGTCCCCCCTCTCTGCCCCACTTCTCTCTCTCTGTCCCCCCACTTCTCTCTCTCTGTCCCCCCACTTCTCTCTCTCTGTCCCCCCTCTCTCTCTCTCTTTCCCCCCTCTCTGTCTCTCTGTCCCCCCTCTCTGCCCCACTTCTCTCTCTCTGTCCCCCCTCTCTCTCTCTCTTTCCCCCCTCTCTGTCTCTCTGTCCCCCCTCTCTGCCCCACTTCTCTCTCTCTGTCCCCCCACTTCTCTCTCTCTGTCCCCCCACTTCTCTCTCTCTGTCCCCCCTCTCTGTCTCTCTGTCCCCCCTCTCTGCCCCACTTCTCTCTCTCTGTCCCCCCACTTCTCTCTCTCTGTCCCCCCTCTCTCTCTCTCTTTCCCCCCTCTCTGTCTCTCTGTCCCCCCTCTCTGCCCCACTTCTCCCTCTCTGTCCCCCCACTTCTCTCTCTCTGTCCCCCCACTTCTCTCTCTCTGTCCCCCCTCTCTCTCTCTCTTTCCCCCCTCTCTGTCTCTCTGTCCCCCCTCTCTGCCCCACTTCTCTCTCTCTGTCCCCCCACTTCTCTCTCTCTGTCCCCCCTCTCTCTCTCTCTTTCCCCCCTCTCTGTCTCTCTGTCCCCCCTCTCTGCCCCACTTCTCTCTCTCTGTCCCCCCACTTCTCTCTCTCTGTCCCCCCACTTCTCTCTCTCTGTCCCCCCTCTCTCTCTCTCTTTCCCCCCTCTCTCTCTCTCTTTCCCCTCTCTCTCTCTCTCTGTCCCCCCCCTCTCTCTCTCTCTCTGTCCCCCCTCTCTCTCTCTCTTTCCCCCCTCTCTGTCTCTCTGTCCCCCCTCTCTGCCCCACTTCTCTCTCTCTGTCCCCCCACTTCTCTCTCTCTGTCCCCCCTCTCTCTCTCTCTTTCCCCCCTCTCTGTCTCTCTGTCCCCCCTCTCTGCCCCACTTCTCTCTCTCTGTCCCCCCACTTCTCTCTCTCTGTCCCCCCCTCTCTCTCTCTCTGTCCCCCCTCTCTCTCTCTCTGTCCCCCCTCTCTCTCTCTCTCTCTGTCCCCCCACTTCTCTCTCTCTGTCCCCCCTCTCTCTCTGTCCCCCCCCTCTCTCTCTCTCTCTGTCCCCCCTCTCTCTCTCTCTGTCCCCCCTCTCTCTCTCTCTCTCTCTGTCCCCCCTCTCTCTCTCTCTGTCCCCCCTCTCTCTCTCTCTCTCTGTCCCCCCTCTCTCTCTCTCTGTCCTCCCTCTCTCTCTCTCTCTCTCTCTGTCCCCCCTCTCTCTCTCTCTGTGCCCCCCCTCTCTCTCTCTCTCTTTCCCCTCTCTCTCTCTCTCTCTGTCCCCCCTCTCTCTCTCTCTTTCCCCTCTCTCTCTCTCTCTTTCCCCCTCTCTCTCTCTCTGTCCCCCCTCTCTCTCTCTCTGTCCCCCTCTCTCTCTCTCTGTCCCCCCTCTCTCTCTCTCTCTGTCCCCCCTCTCTCTCTCTCTCTGTCCCCCCTCTCTCTCTCTCTCTCTTTCCCCCTCTCTCTCTCTCTCTTTCCCCCTCTCTCTCTCTCTCTGTCCCCCCTCTCTCTCTCTCTCTTTCCCCCTCTCTCTCTCTCTCTCTGTCCCCCCTCTCTCTCTCTCTCTCTGTCCCCCCTCTCTCTCTCTCTCTCTCTCTTTCCCCCTCTCTCTCTCTCTCTCTGTCTGACATTTGCAGAAAGTGGGAGTGTTCAGAAGATGGTTGTTCAGTTTTTTTTAAATCTCAAGTCAGTTTTGACACTGACAGATTCTGTCATTGGAAACAGCAGTTTCTGAACTTTGGACAGATTTGGAATTTTTTAAAAGGCCGCCGGAGAACCCTGAATCTGTTCAGAATTGCTGTTCCCGATGTCAGGATCTTTAGCTGTGAAACTGACTTGCCATCTTTTTAAAAGCCAGACTGACAATGCGGAATTTCTCAACTCCAGTCATGGACCCCTGACGAGGATGAGGAACGGCCCCGGGACAGTTTACACCTGCGGGCCGGATGAAAACCTTTGGTGAGCCAGATGCTGGCCCATGGGCCGTATGTTGGACAACCCTGGACTAGCAAAGTGGGCAGAGAGGTGGCAGATGGAATTTAATACTGACAAGTGTGAGGTGATGCATTTTGGCAGAAGGAATAGGGAGAGGCAATATAGACTTAATGGCACAGTTCTAAAGAGAGTGTGCAGGAAGAGAGGGTCATAGAGTTATACAGCACAGAAACAAGCCCTTTGGCCCATCTTGTCTGTGCCAGCCATCAAGCACCTAACTATTCTACTCCCATTTTCCAGCACTTGGCCTAAAGAGACCTGGGGGTACATGTGCATCAATCTTTGAAGGTGACAGGACATATTGAGAAAGATGGTTAGTAAAGCAGATGGAATATTGGGCTTCATAAATAGGGACATTGAGTCCAAAATCAGGGAAGTTATGCTGAACCTTTATAAAGCTCTGGTTAGACCCCAGCTGGAGTATTGTGTCCAGTTCTGGTCACCACACTTTAGGAGGGATGTGAGGGTCCTTGAGAGGGTGCAGAAGAGATTTACCAGAATGGTTCCAGGGATGGAGGATTTTAGTTACAAGGTTAGGTTGGAGAAGCTGGGGTTGTTTTCCCTGGAGCAAAGGAGATTGAGGGGTGATTTGATAGAGGTGTACAAGATTATGACAGGTTTGGATAAGGTAGACAAAGAAAAGCTGTTCCCATTAGCTTATGTTACAAGGACTAGGGGAAACAGATTGAAGGTTTTGGGCAAGAGATGCAGGGGGGGATGTGAGGAAGAACTTTTTTTTATGCCGCGAGGGTAATGACCTGGAACTCACTTCATACGAGGTGGTGAAAGCGGAGACGATGAATGATTTCTAAAGGAAATTGGATGGGCACTTGAAGGAAATAAACTTGCAGAGCTATGGAGTAGAGTGGGGGAAAGGGACTGATGGGATTGCTCTGGAGAGAGCTGTCATGGACCTGATGGGCCAAATGGCCTCCTTCTTTGCTGTCATGACTCCATGACTATGATTCTAGATTGGTTCCTGGGATGAGAGGGTTGGCCGATAATGAGAGGCTGAGTAAATTGGGCCTCTACTCTCTGGAGTTTGGAAGAATGAGAGGTGATCTCATTGAAACATACAAGATTCTGAAGGGGCTGGATAAGGTAGACAGTGAGAGATTGTTTCCCCTGGCTGGATTTAGAACAGGGGGACACAGTCTCAGGATAAGGGGCCCATCATTTAGGACTGAGATGAGGAGAAATTTCTTCACTCAAAGGGTTGTGAATCTTTGGAATTCTCTACCCAGAGGGTTGTGGATGCTCCATCATTGAATATATTTAAAGCTGGGATAGATAGATATTTGGTCTCTCAGGGAATCAAGGGGTATGGGGAGTGGGCTGGGATGTGGAGCCATGATCTTATTGAATGGTGGAACCGGCTCGAGGGGCTGAATGGTCTACTCCTGCTCCTATTTCTTGACCCACAGACACAAAGCCTAGCCTGCTGTGTTGATTCCAAAACCAATCGCTCCCCTCCAATGTTAAGCAGTGGGTGTTTATGTGAACAGTAGAACTGACAGTATTTACATGGACTGGGAACCCAGACAAAGGATACCAATTAAAACAGTAAATGCTCCTCAATAATTAATTCACAATCTGCTTGTTATTATTGGCACAGAATTGTTCAATCCAAATTGAACACAATTGGGCTGAATCCCTTCTGCAATCCATTGTGTAAATGGGACTTAAGCATACAATCGGAACACTGATTGACCTCCAGTGATTACAAACCTGTTCTCATCCAAACTGCCTGACAGTGTCACGGAAATCCAATTGGACAATCAGTCTTCAGGTAGGGCCATGGGGCTGCCCAGTTCCGTTAACCTGATGCTACAGGTATCAGTAGCTGCCTGGGGGAATGAAGTCACCCATTATGTGAATTAATAGGTTTGAGAAGCAGGGAATGTAATACATTGCTGCTATTGATCGCACTTGCTGGCTCCCAGCCCTATTTAAACAGTAATTGATTTTGCTCTGCAGTGAGGTATTTTTGAACATTGATTAACCACAGATACAAACACACTCACGCAATGCATTGGGCTAATTCTGCCAGAACTTATTGAAGTTATTAGGAGAGAATGTCTTCTTTGCTTGGCTGAAATGCATCTATCTGAGCAGGAGAACAGCTATAGATCGGACGTCTGGGAGGGTATATTCAATCTCACCCATTGTCTTACACTGTGCACACTATCATCTGATCAGGAAGACTCGTCCTGTCCATAATGTAACTCCCACACATTACACATGGAGTTGCTTTCACTGCCCGGGTTTATATAAACCAGAAAGCTCACACATTTCATTAGTTCATCTCATCCACAGCATCACCACAACCTAGTATTGGCTAAAGTGTAACAGACTTCCAGAGGGAAATCAGCCAGGGTTCCTGCTCCTGATCAGTGTCCAGTGACCCTGGGTTACAGAGAGAGAGGGGAAATCAGCCAGGGTTCCTGCTCCTGATCACTGACCAGTGACTCTGGGTTAGAGAGAGGGGAAATCAGCCTGGGCTCCTGCTCCTGATCACTGTCCAGTGACCCCCGGGTTAGAGAGAGAGGGGGAAATCAGCCAGGGTTCCTGCTCCAGATCACTGTCCAGTGACCCCTGGGTTAGAGAGAGAGGGGAAATCAGCCAGGGTTCCTGCTCCTGATCACTGTCCAGTGACCCCTGGGTTAGAGAGAGGGTGAATCAGCCAGGGTTCCTGCTCCTGATCACTGTCCAGTGACCCCTGGGTTACACAGAGAGGGAAATCAGCCAGGGTTCTTGCTCCTGATCACTGTCCAGTGACCCCTGGGTTAGAGCGAGAGAGGGAAATCAGCCAGGGTTCTTGCTCCTGATCACTGTCCAGTGACCCCTGGGTTAGAGAGAGAGGGGAAATCAGCCAGGGTTCCTGCTCCTGATCACTGTCCAGTGACCCCTGGGTTAGAGCGAGAGAGGGAAATCAGCCAGGGTTCTTGCTCCTGATCACTGTCCAGTGACCCCTGGGTTAGAGAGAGAGGGGAAATCAGCCAGGGTTCCTGCTCCTGATCACTGTCCAGTGACCCCTGGGTTACACAGAGAGGGAAATCAGCCAGGGTTCTTGCTCCTGATCACTGTCCAGTGACCCCTGGGTTAGAGCGAGAGAGGGAAATCAGCCAGGGTTCCTGCTCCTGATCACTGTCCAGTGACCCCTGGGTTAGAGAGAGAGAGGGAAATCAGCCAGGGTTCCTGCTCCTGATCACTGTCCAGTGACCCCTGGGTGAGAGAGAGTGAGGGAAATCAGCCAGGGTTCCTGCTCCTGATCACTGTCCAGTGACCCCTGGTTTAGACAGAGAGAGGGAAATCAGCCAGGGTTCCTGCTCCAGATCAGTGTCCAGTGACCACTGGGTGAGAGAGAGGGGAAATCAGCCAGGGTTCCTGCTCCTGATCACTGACCAGTGACTCTGGGTTAGAGAGAGGGGAAATCAGCCTGGGCTCCTGCTCCTGATCACTGTCCAGTGACCCCCGGGTTAGAGAGAGAGGGGGAAATCAGCCAGGGTTCCTGCTCCTGATCACTGTCCAGTGACCCCTGGGTTAGAGAGAGAGGGGAAAATCAGCCAGGGTTCCTGTTCCTGATCACTGTCCAGTGACCCCTGGGTTAGAGAGAGAGAGGGAAATCAGCCAGGGTTCCTGCTCCTAATCCCTGTTCAGTGACCCCTGGGTTAGAGAGAGAGTGAAATCAGCCAGGGTTCCTGCTCCAGATCAGTGTCCAGTGACCCTGGGTTAGCGAGAGAGGGGAAATCAGCCAGGTTTCTTGCTCCTGATCACTGTCCAATGACCCTGGGTTAGAGAGAGAGGAAATCAGCCAGGTTTCCTGCTCCTGATCACTGTCCAGTGACCCCTGGGTTAGAGAGAGAGGGGAAATCAGCCTGGGTTCCTGCTCCAGGTCACTGTCCAGTGACCCCTGGGTTAGAGAGAGAGGGGAAATCAGCCAGGTTTCCTGCTCCTGATCACTGTCCAGTGACCCCTGGGTTAGAGAGAGAGGGGAAATCAGCCAGGTTTCCTGCTCCTGATCACTGTCCAGTGACCCCTGGGTTAGAGAGAGAGGGGAAATCAGCCCGGGTTCCTGCTCCTGATCACTGTCCAGTGACACTGTCCTCAGCTATGATGCCCCCTTGGTTAAATAACCTGTCAATGCTCACAGTCCAGGCTAGTTAAGTACAGAATGTCTGGATGGACAGACTACAGTGATGGCAGACACCAAGCATCAGGCAGTACCTTCAGTAAATCACCATATCCCTCACCCCCACTCCACCCATCTCCCACCGACCCATTAACACCATTTGCTCGAATGCCCTTCACTGGAGAGCTGAACAGGTGCAGCACTCCCTCAGTACTGACCCTCCGAAAGGGCAGCACTCCCTCAGTACTGACCCTCCGAAAGGGCAGCACTCCCTCAGTACTGACCCTCTGACACTCCAGCACTCCCTCAGTACTGACCCTCCGAAAGGGCAGCACTCCCTCAGTACTGACCCTCCGAAAGGGCAGCACTCCCTCAGTACTGACCCACCGAAAGGGCAGCACTCCCTCAGTACTGACCCTCTGACAGTGCAGCACTCCCTCAGTACTGACCTTCTGACACTCCAGCACTCCCTCAGTACTGACCCTCTGACAGTGCAGCACTCCCTCAGTACTGACCCTCCGACAGTGCAGCGCACCCTCAGTACTGACCCTCTGACAGTGCAGCACTCCCTCAGTACTGACCCTCTGACAGTGCAGCACTCCCTCAGTACTGACCCTCCGACAGTGCAGCACTCCCTCAGTACTGACCATCTGACAGTGCAGCACCCCCTCAGTACTGACCCTCTGACTGCGCAGCACTCCCTCAGTACTGACCCTCTGACAGTGCAGCACTCCCTCAGTACTGACCCTCTGACAGTGCAGCACTCCCTCAGTACCGACCCCCTGACAGTGCAGCACTCCCTCAGTACTGACACTCTGACACTGCAGCACTCCCTCAGTACTGACCCTCCGACAGGGCAGCACTCCCTCAGTACTGACCCTGTGACAGTGCAGCACTCCCTCAGTACTGACCCTCTGACAGTGCAGCACTCCCTCAGTACTGACCCTCTGACAGTGCAGCACTCCCTCAGTACTGACCCTCCGACAGTGCAGCACTCCCTCAATACTGACCATCTGACAGTGCAGCACTCCCTCAGTACTGACCCTCCGACAGTGCAGCACTCCCTCAGTACTGACCATCTGACAGTGCAGCACTCCCTCAGTACTGACCCTCTGACAGTGCAGCACTCCCACAGTACTGACCCTCTGACAGTGCAGCACTCCCTCAGTACTGACCATCTGACAGTGCAGCGCTCAGATACAGTGGTCAGTGGCTAAACCATTTGTCCGTCATATTCTGTCAGGTCTACATAGAACATAGAACATTACAGCGCAGTACAGGCCCTTCGGCCCTCGATGTTGCGCCGACCTGTGAAACCATCTGACCTACACTATTCCATTTTCATCCATATGTCTATCCAATGACCACTTAAATGCCCTTAAAGTTGGCGAGTCTACTACTGTTGCAGGCAGGGCGTTCCACGCCCCTACTACTCTCTGAGTAAAGAAACTACCTCTAACATCTGTCCTATATGTTCAGACTGGCCAAGAGAGTGTGGGAAAATGGCGCACTGACACGGAACACAAAAGTCCGAGTGTATCAGGCCTGTGTCCTCAGTACCTTGCTCTACGGCAGCGAGGCCTGGACAACGTATGCCAGCCAAGAGCGACGTCTCAATTCATTCCATCTTCGCTGCCTTCGGAGAATACTTGGCATCAGGTGGCAGGACTATATCTCCAACACAGAAGTCCTTGAAGCGGCCAACATCCCCAGCTTATACACACTACTGAGTCAGCGGCGCTTGAGATGGCTTGGCCATGTGAGCCGCATGGAAGATGGCAGGATCCCCAAAGACACATTGTACAGCGAGCTCGCCACTGGTATCAGACCCACCGGCCGTCCATGTCTCCGTTATAAAGACGTCTGCAAACGCGACATGAAATCGTGTGACATTGATCACAAGTCGTGGGAGTCAGTTGCCAGCATTCGCCAGAGCTGGCGGGCAGCCATAAAGACAGGGCTAAATTGTGGCGAGTCGAAGAGACTTAGTAGTTGGCAGGAAAAAAGACAGAGGCGCAAGGGGAGAGCCAACTGTGCAACAGCCCCAACAAACAAATTTCTCTGCAGCACCTGTGGAAGAGCCTGTCACTCCAGAATTGGCCTTTATAGCCACTCCAGGCGCTGCTTCACAAACCACTGACCACCTCCAGGCGCGTATCCATTGTCTCTCGAGATAAGGAGGCCCAAAAGAAGAAGATATCTATCACCCCTCAACTTAAAGCTATGTCCCCTCGTGTTTGCCATCACCATCCGAGGAAAAAGACTCTCACTATCCACCCTATCTAACCCTCTGATTATCTTATATGTCTCTATTAAGTCACCTCTCCTCCTCCTTCTCTCCAATGAAAACAACCTCAAGTCCCTCAGCCTTTCCTCATAAGACCTTCCCTCCATACCAGGCAACATCCTAGTAAATCTCCTCTGCACCCTTTCCAAAGCTTCCACATCCTTCCTATAATGCGGTGACCAGAACTACACGCAATACACCAGGTGCGGCCTCACCAGAGTTTTGTCCAGCTGCAGCATGACCTCGTGGCTCCGAAACTCGATCCCCCTACTAATAAAAGCTAACACACCATATGCCTTCTTAACAGCCCTATTAACCTGGGTGGCAACTTTCAGGGATTTATATACCTGGACACCAAGATCTCTCTGTTCATCTACACTACCAAGAATCTTCCCATTAGCCCAGTACTCTGCAATCCTGTTACTCCTTCCAAAGTGAATCACCTCACACTTTTCCGCATTAAACTCCATTTGCCATCTCTCAGCCCAGCTCTGCAGCCTATCTATGTCTCTCTGTACCCTACAACATCCTTCGGCACTATCCACAACTCCACCGACTTTCGTGTCATCCGCAAATTTACTAACCCACCCTTCTACACCCTCATCCAGGTCATTTATAAAAATGACAAACAGCAGTGGCCCCAAAACAGATCCTTGCGGTACACCACAGGTAACTAAACTCCAGGATGAACATTTGCCATCAACCACCACCCTCTGTCTTCTTTCAGCTAGCCAATTTCTGATCCAAAGCACTAAATCACCTTCAATCCCATACTTCCGTTTTTCTACGTCCCTTGGACTGAAGGGAGTGGTGATGAGGGCTGTCCTGCGGGGAATGGCCGTGGTGACAGACTGATTCTATTCCCACTAAAATGCTCATCATTCAGCTTCCCCTCCTGCTCCGCATATTAGCTGATATTGTAAACGTTTCTCTTTCTTCAGCTGTTGTCCCCTTCTTCTTTAAATCTGAAACCCTCATTCATGCCTTTTTAAAAAATTTGTTCATGGGATGTGGGCGTTTCTGGCCAGGCCAGCATTTATTGCCCATCCCTAATTGCCCTTACGAAGGTGGTGGTGAGCTTTTTCTTGAACCGCTGCAGTCCATGTGAGGTTGGTACGTCCACAGTGCTGTTAGGAAGGGAGTTCCAGGATTTTGACCCAGCGACAGTGAAGGAACGGCGATATAGTTCCAGATCAGGATGGTGTGAGACTTGGAGGGGAACTTGCAGCTGGTGGTGTTCCCACGCATCTGCTGCCCTTGTCCTTCCAGTTGGTAGAGGTCGCGGGTTTTGAACCTTCTGTTGAAGGAGCCTTGGTGAGTAGCTGTAGTGCTTCTTGTAGATGGTACACACTGCTGCCACTGTGCGTTGGTGGTGGAGCGAGTGAACGTTGAAGGTGGTGGATGGGGTGTATGTTTGTGGATGGGATGCCAATCAAGCGGGCTGCTTTGTCCTGGATGGTGTTGAGCTTCTTGAGTGTTGTTGGAGCTGCACCCATCCAGGCAAGTGGAGAGTATTCCATCACACTCCTGACTTGTGCCTTGTAGATGTTGGACAGGCCTTGGGGAGTCAGGAGGTGAGTTACTCGCCACAAAATACCCAGCCTCTGACCTGCTCTTGTAGCCACATTGTTTATATGGCTACTCCAGTTCAGTTTCTGGTCAATGGTAGCTCCCAGGATGTTGATAGTGGGGGATTCAGCGATGGTAATGCCATTGAATGTCAAGGGGAGATGGTTAGATTCTCTCTTGTTTGAGATGGTCATTGCCTTGCGCTTGTGTGGTGCTAATGTTACTTGCCACTTTTTAGCCCAAACCTGGATGTTGTCCAGGTCTTGCTGCATTTCTACACGGACTGCTTCAGTATCTGAGGAGTAGTGAATGGTGCTGAACATTGTGCAATCATCAGCGAACATCCCCACTTCTGACCTTATAATGGAGGGAAGGTCATTGATGAAGCAGCTGAAGATGCTTGGGCCTAGGACACTACCCTGAGGAACTCCTGCAGTGATGTCCTAGGACTGAGAGAATTGACCTCCAACAACCACAACCATTTTCTTTTGTGCTAGGTATGACTCCAACCAGCGGAGAGTTTTCTCCCTAATTCCCATTGAGTCCAGTTTTGCTCGGGCTCCTTGATGCCATACTCTTTCAAATGCTGCCTTGATGTCAAGGGCAGTCACTCTCACCTCACCTTTGGAGTTCAGCTCTTTTGTCCATGTTTGAACCAAGGCTGTAATGAGGTCTGGAGCTGAGAGGCCCTGGTGGAACCCAAACTGAGCATCAGTGAGCAGGTTATTGCTGAGCAAGTGCCATTTGATAGCACTGTTGATGACACCTTCCATCACTTTTCTGGTGATTGAGGGTAGACTGATGGGGCAGTATTTGGCCGGGTAGATGCCACTGTTGTAGCTCCAGTGGAACAACTTGGCTAGGGACGTGGCTAGTTCTGGAGCACATGTCTTTAGTATTATTGTCGAGGGACGGAGCTCCAGAGCTTGGGGCCCAGGCAACTGAAGGCACGGCAACCAATATTTCAACAATTAAAATCGGGGATGCACAAGAGGCCAGAATTGGAGAAGCACAGAGATCTCGGAGGGTTGTGAGGCTGGAAGAGATTGCAGAGATAGGGAGGGGCAAGGCCTTGGTCCAAATGAGATAAATGATCAGTTCAGATATTCTTGGTGATGTGGCTTGAGGGATAAATGTTGGCCAGGACTGTGGGAGAACTTCCCTGCTCCCTGCTTGGAATAATTGTTTGGGCCCATAATCTTTGCAGTATCCAGTGCCTTCAGCTGTTTTTTGATATCACAAGGAGTGAATCAAATTGTCTGAAGTCTGGCACCTCTGATGCTGGGGACCTCAGGAGGAGGCTGAGATGGAACATCCACTCGGCACTTGTGGCTGAAGGTGAAAACCTCTGGACTTGTCTATTCCAATGCACTCCTGCCGTGTCTCCCACATCCCACCCTCTGTAAACTTCAGCTCATCCAGAATCCTGCTGCCCGTGTCTTAACCCCCACCAAGTCCCGTTCACCCATCACCCCTGTGCTCGCTGACCTACTCTGCCTCCTGGTCTGACACCGCCTTGATTTAAAATTCTCATCCTTGTTTTCAAATCCCTCCAAGTCCTTGCCCCTCCCTATCTCTGTCATCTCCTCCAGCCCCAAAGCCTCCGAGATCTCTGTGCTTCTCTAATTCTGGCCTCTTGTGCATCCCCGATTTTAATCGTTGACTCTGCCTTCAGTTGCCTGGGCCCTCGGCCTCTCTCTCCCCCTTTAAGACATTCTTAAAACCTACCTTTTTGACCGAGTCTTTGGTCATCAGACCATCTTTATGCAGCTCGCTGTCATTCTTTGTTTAATTACGCTCCTGTGAAGCGCCTTGGGATGTTTTGTTACATTAAAGGTGCTATATAAACACAAGTTGTTGTTTTTGTTTATGGGATGTGGGCATCGCTGGCAAGGCCAACATTTATTGCACATCCCTAATTGGCTTTGAAAAGGTGGTGGTGAGCTGCTTGAATCACTGCTGCAGTCCATCAACTTTTATGGAGCAGTTTTATACAATGGGGTGTCTTGCTGGGCCATTTCAGATGGCAGTTAAGAGTCAACCACATTTCTGTGGGTCTGGAGTCACATGTAGGCCAGACCAGCAGATTTCCTTCCCTAAAGGGACATTAGTGAACACATGTGTTTTTATGGTCACGATTACTAGAACTAGCTTTCAGTACTAGATTTTTACTAACAAATTGAATTTATTAATGAATTGAATTGAAATTTCACCAGCTGCAGTGCTGGGATTTGAACTCTGTATTAGCTGAGGTTGTTGGATTACTTGCCCAATGACATTACCACTACACCACCATCTCCCCTGTAGCCCTTGGGCTATTAGGAAAGGAGTTCCAGGATTTTGACCCAGCGACAGTGAAGGAACGGCGATATAGTTCCAAGTCAGGATGGTGTGTGACTTGGAGGGGAACTTGCAGGTGGTGGTGTTCCCATGCATTTGCTGCCCTTGTCCTTCTAGTTGGTAGAGGTCGCGGGTTTGGAAGGTGCTGTTTAAGGAGTCTTGGTGCATTGCTGCAGTGCATCTTGTAGATGGTACACACTGCTGCCACTTTCTTACATTATTTATAATTGTTATGTATCTTTTATATTATTGGCCTTGTAAGCACACAATGTTGCGCTTTTTAGTTTCAGATCTGATTTTATCTTCCTGTTCATCCATGGAACACCAGACACTGATGGATTCCATTTCTCCATCAGAACAGAAGGAGGCTATTCAGTCCCTCCAGCTTGTTCCCTTACTATTTGGCCAATTTGTACCTGAACTCCATCTACCCATCTTGGTTTAGTAACCCTTAATACGCTAACCCAACAAAATTCTATCAATCTGAGCGTTGAAAGCTCCAATTACCCTCCAGTCTCAACAGCTTTTTGGGAGAAAGTGTTCCAGGTTTCCACTGCCCTTTGTGACATCACCCCTGAACCCCTGACTCTAATTTTAAGATTATGCCCCCATGTTCTGCACTCCCCATCAGAAGGAATAATTTCACTTTACCTACCCGATCAAAATCATTAAAAAGTTTTAATCACAAAGGATTACAAACCTGGAATCATAGCACAGAAGAAGACCATTCGGCCCATCGTGTCTGTGTCAGCTCTTTGAAAGAGCCATCCAATTAATCCCACTCCCCCCGCTCTCTCTCCATAACCCTGAAAACTTTTCCTTTTTCAGTATTTATCCAATTCCCATTTTGAAAGTTACTATTGAATCTGCTTCCACCGCCCTTTCAGGCAGCGCGTTCCAGATCACAACAACTCACTGTGTAAAAACATTCTCCTCATCTCCCCCTCTGATTCTTTTACCAATCACTTAAATCTGTGTCCCCTGGTTACTGACCCTCCTGCCACTGGAAACAGTTTCTCCTTATTTACTCGAACAAAACCCCTCATAATATTGAACACCTTTAGTAAATCTCCCCTTAACCTGAATACAAAAGCAAAATAATGCGGATGCTGGAAATTTGAGATAAAAACAGAAAGTGCCAGAAATACTCAGCAGGTCTGGCAGCATCTGAAGAGAGAGAAGCAGAGTTAACGTTTCAGAGTTAACGTTTCAGAGTTAACGTTTCAGGTTGATGAACTTTCATCAATTTTCCAAATTTGATGAAATTTCTCTTTTTGCTCCTCTTACCTTCTGAGTAAGCCCAGCTCCTAAAGTCTCTTCATCAACTGATGTCTATGCAACCTGATCTAATAATCTCTGTGTGCTCTGTGTGGACTGGAGCTCTGGGTGCACTGTGTGGACTGGAGCTCTGGGTGCTCTGTGTGGACTGGAGCTCTGGGTGCTCTGTGTGGACTGGAGCTCTGGGTGCACTGTGCGGACTGGAGCTCTGGGTGCACTGGGCGGACCGGAGCTCTGGGTGCACTGTGCGGACTGGAGCTCTGGGTGTACTGTGTGGACTGGAGCTCTGGGTGCACTGGGTGGACCGGAGCTCTGGGTGCACTGTGCGGACTGGAGCTCTGGGTGCACTGGGCGGACCGGAGCTCTGGGTGCACTGTGCGGACTGGAGCTCTGGGTGTACTGTGTGGACTGGAGCTCTGGGTGCACTGGGTGGACCGGAGCTCTGGGTGCACTGTGCGGACTGGAGCTCTGGGTGCACTGTGCGGACTGGAGCTCTGGGTGCACTGTGCGGACTGGAGCTCTGGGTGCACTGTGCGGACTGGAGCTCTGGGTGCACTGTGTGGACCGGAGCTCTGGGTGCACTGTGTGGACTGGAGCTCTGGGTGTACTGTGTGGACCGGAGCTCTGGGTGCACTGTGTGGACCGGAGCTCTGGGTGCACTGTGTGGACCGGAGCTCTGGGTGCACTGTGTGGACTGGAGCTCTGGGTGCACTGTGCGGACTGGAGCTCTGGGTGCACTGTGCGGACTGGAGCTCTGGGTGCACTGTGCGGACTGGAGCTCTGGGTGCACTGTGCGGACTGGAGCTCTGGGTGCACTGTGCGGACTGGAGCTCTGGGTGCACTGTGCGGAATGGAGCTCTGGGTGCACTGTGCGGAATGGAGCTCTGGGTGCACTGTGCGGACTGGAGCTCTGGGTGCACTGTGCGGACCGGAGCTCTGGGTGCACTGTGCGGACTGGAGCTCTGGGTGCACTGTGCGGACCGGAGCTCTGGGTGCACTGTGTGGACTGGAGCTCTGGGTGTACTGTGTGGACCGGAGCTCTGGGTGCACTGTGTGGACCGGAGCTCTGGGTGCACTGTGTGGACCGGAGCTCTGGGTGCACTGTGTGGACCGGAGCTCTGGGTGCACTGTGCGGACTGGAGCTCTGGGTGCACTGTGTGGACTGGAGCTCTGGGTGCACTGTGCGGACTGGAGCTCTGGGTGTACTGTGTGGACCGGAGCTCTGGGTGCACTGTGTGGACCGGAGCTCTGGGTGCACTGTGTGGACTGGAGCTCTGGGTGCACTGTGCGGACTGGAGTTCTGGGTGCACTGTGTGGACTGGAGCTCTGGGTGCACTGTGCGGACTGGAGCTCTGGGTGCACTGTGTGGACTGGAGCTCTGGGTGCACTGTGCGGACTGGAGCTCTGGGTGCACTGTGCGGACTGGAGCTCTGGGTGCACTGTGCGGACTGGAGCTCTGGGTGCACTGGGTGGACCGGAGCTCTGGGTGCACTGTGCGGACTGGAGTTCTGGGTGCACTGTGCGGACTGGAGCTCTGGGTGCACTGTGCGGACTGGAGCTCTGGGTGCACTGGGTGGACTGGAGCTCTGGGTGCACTGTGTGGACTGGAGCTCTGGGTGCACTGGGTGGACCGGAGCTCTGGGTGCACTGTGCGGACTGGAGCTCTGGGTGTACTGTGTGGACTGGAGCTCTGGGTGCACTGGGTGGACTGGAGCTCTGGGTGCACTGGGTGGACCGGAGCTCTGGGTGCACTGTGCGGACTGGAGCTCTGGGTGTACTGTGTGGACTGGAGCTCTGGGTGCACTGGGTGGACCGGAGCTCTGGGTACACTGTGCGGACTGGAGCTCTGGGTGCACTGTGCGGACTGGAGCTCTGGGTGCACTGTGCGGACTGGAGTTCTGGGTGCACTGTGCGGACTGGAGCTCTGGGTGCACTGTGTGGACTGGAGCTCTGGGTGCACTGTGTGGACTGGAGCTCTGGGTGCACTGGGTGGACCGGAGCTCTGGGTGCACTGTGCGGACTGGAGTTCTGGGTGCACTGTGTGGACTGGAGCTCTGGGTGCACTGGGTGGACCGGAGCTCTGGGTGCACTGTGCGGACTGGAGCTCTGGGTGTACTGTGTGGACTGGAGCTCTGGGTGCACTGGGTGGACCGGAGCTCTGGGTGCACTGTGCGGACTGGAGCTCTGGGTGCACTGTGCGGACTGGAGCTCTGGGTGCACTGTGCGGACTGGAGCTCTGGGTGCACTGTGTGGACTGGAGCTCTGGGTGCACTGGGTGGACTGGAGCTCTGGGTGCACTGGGTGGACCGGAGCTCTGGGTGCACTGTGTGGACTGGAGCTCTGGGTGCACTGGGTGGACTGGGTGGACTGGAGCTCTGGGTGCACTGTGTGGACTGGAGCTCTGGGTGCACTGTGTGGACTGGAGCTCTGGGTGCACTGTGCGGACTGGAGCTCTGGGTGCACTGTGTGGACTGGAGCTCTGGGTGCACTGTGTGGACTGGAGCTCTGGGTGCACTGTGTGGACTGGAGCTCTGGGTGGACTGGGTGGACTGGAGCTCTGGGTGCACTGTGCGGACTGGAGCTCTGGGTGCACTGTGCGGACTGGAGCTCTGGGTGCACTGTGTGGACTGGAGCTCTGGGTGCACTGTGTGGACTGGAGCTCTGGGTGCACTGTGTGGACTGGAGCCAGTGACAGGCGCCTATTTACTCTGCAATTCCGCGATGGACCATCACACTCAGCTCACTCATCAGACTGAATTATTCTGACATCACCTCAACCTCCCGCAGTCCTTTACCAAAGTCAATCCAGAGTTAGTTTTTACTATAATTAGCATAATTTCCATTTTAATGGGAGGATGGAATATATTATGTGTAACTATAGCTGAAGGGAGCAGGAGAAAGGCAGTAATTTGACATTATAAATTCTCTCACATGGCTACATACCACTCACTATCTCACTGAAATCCGATATTCTCACCTCAATTTATTATCGCCATCCCTTACCCAAACAGAGCTGGGAACACACCCGACCTCGTATTGGTTTGGGTCCTCGACAGGCAATTCCGACAGCCACCTGAACCAGTCATTAAGCCCCTTGGATATGACAATAAAACAGAAATAAATAAAGAAATATTCCCATTTCTACAATGCCATTCATCACCGTGGGATGTCCAAAAATGCTTTACAGCCAATGAAATACCTTTGAAATGTAGATTCTGATATAATTTGGGAAACATGGTGGACTTTGCACTCAACAAGTTCCCACAAACAGCAAAGTGATAAAGAACAGATTTGTTTTAGAGATGTTTGTTAAGGGATAAATATTTACCCAGCATGCCAGGGAGAATTCCTGGCTTTTCTTTGAAATAGTTCCACGGGATCTTATACATCTATCTGAGAGGGCAGACAGGGATTCGGTTCAATACTCTTGTGAAAGATCGCATCTCTGACAGTGCAGCACTCCCTCAGCACTGGGCCTCCGACAGTGCAGCACTCCCTCAGTACTGACCCTCCGACAGTGCAGCACTCCCTCAGCACTGGGCCTCCGACAGTGCAGCACTCCCTCAGTACTGACCCTCTGACAGTGCAAAACTCCCTCAGTACCGACCCTCCGACAGTGCAGCACTCCCTCAGTACTGACTATCTGACAGTGCAGCACTCCCTCAGTACTGACCCTCCGACAGTGCAGCACTCCCTCAGTACTGACCCTCCGACAGTGCAGCACTCCCTCAGTACTGACCCTCCGACAGTGCAGTGCTCCCTCAGTACTGACTCTCGGACAGTGCAGCACTCCCTCAGTACTGACCCTTTGACAGTGCAGCACTCCCTCAGTACTGACCCTCCGACAGTGCAGCACTCCCTCAGTACTGACCCTCCGACAGTGCAGCACTCCCTCAGTACTGACCCTCCGACAGTGCAGCACTCCCTCGGTTTCATACTGGAAGAGGCACTCTGAATTTTATGTTGAAGTTTCCTGAATGGAATTTCAACCTCTAAGCGTCTAACTCGAGGTGAGACTGTTATCCACGGAGCCAATTGGAGCCTAAAGCTTAAAGAATAAAAGAAAAGTAAAACGGTCATTAAAGGAACTGTGGCGCTAGTTCGGGACTAAAAAGGAGATCTTCTTTTGAAGGCAGAGGGTATGGCTGAGGTACTAAATGAATACTTTGCATCTGTCTTCCCTCGAAGAGGAAGCTGCCAATGGAAGAGTAAAGGAAGAGATGGTAGTGAATCAGATTAAAACAGATTAAGAGTCGGTACTTAACAGGTTGGCAGCACTCAAAGTAGAAAATACACCCGTTCCACAGGAATACATCCCAGGTTACTGAGGAAAGTAAGACTGGAAATTATAGAGGATCTGGCCAGAAATCTCCAGTCATCCTTGGATGTGGGGGTGGGGGGGGGGTGCGGAGAAGGGGGGAGGAGGGGAGGGAGTGTCAGAGGACTGGAGAATTGCAACCATTACGCCCCTGTTTAAAAAAGGACATATGGTAGAACACCACAATTACAGGCCCGGCAGCCTAACGTGGGAGTTGGAAAACTTTGAGTCAGTAATCCGGGAGAAAATAACAGTCACTTGAACAAGTGTGGATTAATTAGGGAAAGACAGCACGGATTTGTTAAAGAAAAATCGTGCTTATTTAGTTGGATAAAGTGATGGAGAGGGGTTGATGAGGGAAGTGTGGTTAATGTTGTGTATATGTGGAAGTACCATCTAATAGACCTGTTCACAAAATAACGCCGATGGAATTAAAGGGACAGTGACAGCACAGACATAAAACGCCTGAAGGACAGAAAGCAGCGAGTAATGGTGAACAATTGTTTTTCCGACCGGAGGGATGTATGTAGTGTGTTCCCCTGGGGTTAGTATTTGGACCACTGCTCTTTTTGATATAAACTAATGACCCGGATTTGGAAGTACATGGCATATTTTTAAAAAATTTGCAGATGACACTAAACTCAGAAATACAGTAATCAGTGAGGAGGATAGAGACAGGCTTCAGGGGGACATAGACATGTTGATGAAATGGGCTGACAAGTGGCAGATGAAATTTAATGCAGAAAAGTGTGAAGTGATACATTTTGGTAGGAAAAATGAGGAGAGGCAAAATAAACCAAACGGTACAATTTTAAATGGGGTGCAGGAACAGAGAAACTGGAGGTGTTTGTATACCAATCTTTGAAGGTGACAGAACAAGTTGAGATGTTGATGCTTGGCTTTATTAATAGAAGATTTGAGTACAAAAACAAGGAAATTATTGCTAATATACAGACAGACAGTTCTGGAAATACTCAGCAGGTCTGGCAGCATCTGTGGAGAGAGAAACAGAGTTAACGTTTCAGGTCGGTGACCCTTCTTCAGAACTGGATTACTTCTTCTTCTTTGACCTCCTTGTCTCGGGAGACAATGGGTAAGCGCCTGGAGGTGGTCAGTGGTTTGTGGAGTAGCGCCTGGAGTGGCTATAAAGGCCAATTCTAGAGTGACAGACTCTTCCACAGGTGCTGCAGATAAGATTGTTTGTCGGGGCTGTTACACAGTTGGCTCTCCCCTTGCACCTCTGTCTTTTTTCCTGCCAACTGCTAAGTCTCTTCAACTCACTCTCTTTAGCCCCGCCTTTATGGCTGCCCGCCAGCTCTGGCGATCACTGGCAACTGACTCCCACGACTTGTGGTCAATGTCACAGGACTTCATGTCACATTTGCAGATGTCTTTCAAGCAGAGACATGGACGGCCGGTGGATCTGATACCAGTGACGGGTTCGCTGTACAATGTGTCTTTGGGGATCCTGTCATCTTCCATGTGGCTCACATGGCCAAGCCATCTCAAGCACCACTGGCTCAGTAGGGTGTATATGCTGGGGATGTTGGCTGCCTCGAGGACTTCTGTGTTGGAGATTCGGTCCTGCCACCTGATGCCAAAGATTCTCCGGAGGCAGCAAAGATGGAATGCATTGAGATGTTGCTCTTGGCTGACATATGTTGTCCAGGCCTCGCTGCCGTAGAGCAAGGCACTGAGAACTGGATTACTAAACCTTTATAAACCACTGGTTAGGCCCCAACTGGAGCATTGTGTTCAATTCTGGGCTTCACACTTTAGGAAGGTTGTTAAGCCCTCGGAGAGGGTGCGGAGGAGATTTACTGGAAATGTTCCAGGAATGAGGGACTTCAGTTAATGTGGAGAGACTGGAGAATCTGGGATTGTTCTCCTTAGAGCAGAGAAGGTTAAGGGGAGATTTAATAGAGGTGTTCAAAATTATAAAGGATTTTGCTAGAGTAAATAAAAAGAAACTGTTTCCACTGACGGAGGGTCAGTAACCAGAGGGACACAGATTAAGATCATTGGTAAAAGAATCAGAGGGGGAGATGAGGAGAATGTTTTTACGCAGTGAGTTGTTGTGATCTGGAACGCGCTGCCTGAAAGGGCGGTGGAAGCAGATTCAATAGTAACTTTCAAAAGGGAATTGGATAAATACTTGAAAGGGAAAAATTTGCAGGACTGTGGGGAAAGAGCAGGGGAGTGGGACTAATTGGGTAGGGCAGCACAGTGGTGCAGTGGTTAGCACCGCAGCCTCACAGCTCCAGCGACCCGGGTTCGATTCTGGGTATTGCCAGTGCGGAGTTTGCAAGTTCTCCCTGTGACTGTGTGGGTTTTCGCCGGGTGCTCCGGTTTCCTCCCACAGCCAAAGACTTGCAGGTTGATAGGTAAATTGGCCATTGTAAATTGCCCCTAGTGTAGGTAGGTGGTAGGAGAATGGTGGGGATGTGGTTGGGAATATGGGATTAATGTAGGATTCGTATAAATGGGTGGTTGATGGTCGGCACAGACTCGGTGGGCCGAAGGGTCTGTTTCCATGCTGTTTCTCTCTATGACTTTCAAAGAACTGACACAGTCATGATGGGCTGAATGGTCATGATGGGCTGAATGGTCTCCTTCTGTGCTCTATGATTCTGCCCTGATTGGGTCCTTGTAGATCACACTGCAATATCTAAGTGACTGTTTACGGTAATTGAGGGGACATAATAATGAGAAAATACAAGAGAATTAGGGCAGAGAGAAGGAGAAACATTGAGGATTGTCAGGCTGTGGAATGCACTAATGAAGTTAATGAGCCCAGCCACTGACTCTATCCCTTTCCCGAGCCAGTGGTTCAGGCTGAACCAGATTGTTCACAATGATGAAGGGTCACAGACCTGAAACATTAACTCTACTTCTCTCTCCAGAGATGCTGCCAGACATTTCCAGCATTTCTGTTTTTATTTCAGATTGTTCATAACTTTAGTGTCATATTTGATCCTGAGATGGGTTTCTGATCACATATCTGTGCCATCACTAAGGCCGCCTATTTCCACCTCTGCAACATCGCCTGACTCTGCCCCTGACTCAGCACATCTGCAGCTGAAACCCTCATCCGTGCCTTTGAAACCTCCAGACTTGACTATTCCAACACACTCCTGGCTGGTCTGCCATCTTGCATCCTCCGTAAACCTGAGTCGATCCAAAACTCTTCTGTCTGTGTCCTAACTTGCACAGTCCCCTTCACCCACCACCCCTGTGCTCACTGACCTACACTCGCTCCCAGTTAAGCAACACCTTCATTAAAACATTCTCAATCTTGTTTTCAAATCCCTCCATAGCCTCACCTCTCCCTATCTCTGTAATCTCCTCCAGCCCCACAACCCTCCGAGATCTCTGTTCTCCTCTAATTCTGGCCTCTTGAGCATCCCCAATTTTAATCACTCCACCATTGGCGGCCGTGCCTTCAGCTGCCTGGGCCCCAAGCTCTGGAATTCCCTCCCTAAACCTCTCCACCTCTCTTTCTCCTCCTTTAAGAGGCTCCTTAAAAACTGACCTCTTTGACCAAACTTTTGACCATCTATCATAATAGCTCCTTATGTGACTCAGTATCTCATTTTGTTTGACAGCTCTACTGTGAAATGCCTTGGGATGTTTTACTATATTAAAGGCACGATATAGAGACAGGAGAAGGTCATTCCACCTAGTTCTCCATTCAGTGAGCTCCTTGATGATCTGCACCTTAACTCAATTTACCTGCCTTGGCTCCAGACCCGTTACTTCCCGTAGAGTCATAGTCATAGAGCCATAGAGTTCTAGAGTCATAGTCATAGAGTTGTAGAGTCATAGTCATAGAGTTCTAGAGTTCTAGAGTCATAGTCATAGAGCCATAGCGTTCGAGAGTCATAGAGCCAAAGAGTTCTTGAGTTATAGTCATAGAGCCATATAGTTCTAGAGTCATAGTCATAGAGCCATAGAGTTCTAGAGTTATAGCTATCGAGCCATAGAGTTCTAGAGTCATAGTCATAGAGCCATAGAGTTCTAGGGTTATAGTTATAGAGCCATAGAGTTCTAGAGTTATATCTAACGAGCCATAGAGTTCTAGAGTCATTGTCATAGAGCCATAGAGTTCTAGGGTTATAGCTAACGAGCCATAGAGTTCTAGAGTTATAGTCATAGAGCCATAGAGTTCTAGAGTCATTGTCATAGAGCCATAGAGTTCTAGAGTTATAGCTAACGAGCCATAGAGTTCTAGAGTCATTGTCATAGAGCCATAGAGTTCTAGAGTTATAGTCATAGAGCCATAGAGTTCTAGAGTTATAGTCATAGAGCCATAGAGTTCTAGAGTAATAGTCATAGAGCCATAGAGTTCTAGAGTTATAGTTATAGAGCCATAGAGTTCTAGAGTCATAGTCATAGAGCCATACAGTTCTAGAGTTATAGTTCTAGAGCCATAGAGTTCTAGAGTCATAGTCATAGAGCCATCGAGTTCTAGAGTTATAGTTATAGATCCATAGAGTTCTAGAGTCATTGTCATAGAGTTCTAGAGTTCTAGAGTCATAGTCATAGAGCCATAGCGTTCGAGAGTCATAGAGCCAAAGAGTTCTAGAGTTATAATCATAGAGCCATAGAGTTCTAGAGTCATAGTCATAGAGCCATAGAGTTCTAGAGTTATAGTCATGGAGCCATAGAGTTCTAGAGTCATAGTCATGGAGCCATAGAGCTCTAGAGTCATAGTCATAGAGCCATAGAGTTCTAGGGTTATAGTTATAGAGGCATAGAGTTCTAGAGTCATAGTCATAGAGCCATCGAGTTCTAGAGTTATAGTTATAGATCCATAGAGTTCTAGAGTCATTGTCATAGAGCCATAGAGTTCTAGAGTCATAGTCATAGAGCCATAGAGTTCTAGAGTCATAGTCATAGAGCCATAGAGTTCTAGAGTTATAATCATAGAGCCATAGAGTTCTAGAGTTATAATCATAGAGCCATAGAGTTCTAGAGTTGTAGTCATAGAGCCATAGAGTTCTAGAGTCATAGTCATAGAGCCATAGAGCTCTAGAGTTATAGTTATCGAGCCATAGAGTTCTAGAGTCATAGTCATAGAGCAATAGAGTTCTAGGGTTATAGTTATAGAGCCATAGAGTTCTAGAGTTATAGATATACAGCACAGAAACAGACCCAACAAATATCCATCAATCTCGGTTTTGAAATTTCAAAGTGAACTCCAGCCTCAATAGCTTTTTGGGGGAGAGAGTTCCAGTTTACCACTCCCCTTTGTGTGAAGAAGTGCTTCCTGACATCACCCCTGAATTTTAAGGTTCTGCCCCCTTGTTCTGGACTCTCCCACCAGAGGAAATAGTTTCTCTCTATCAATTCTATCGAATCCTTTAATCGTCTTAAACACCTCAACTATATCATCCATTAGTCTGTGAGGAATACAAGCCTAGTCTGTGTAACCTGTCAACATCATTTAACCCTTTTAGCCCCAGTATCACTCTGGTGAATCTGTGCTGCCCTCTCTCCAAGGCCAATATCTCCTTCCTGAGATTTGCTGTCCAGAACTGAACACAGTTATTCTGGATGGGATCTGACCAAGGCTCTGTACAACTGTAAAATAACCTCCCTTGTTCTACCTACGAGTGGGGCAAACGGACTAACTCCACTACGTGATAACACTGAATTTTCTATTTTACCTGCCGGTCACGACACTTTCCTCTTGACCTGATTTTTAACATGATTAAAACATCTATTTTTTTTCCCTTTGAAAGAAACATATTCCACTCTCACCACCATGACTGAACTATCACACCATCCTGACTTTCAATTATATTTCCTGCAGAACATTGATAATTAGAATATTGGCCTGGGGCTGCATTGAGATGAAGTCCTTGTAAAAAGCCCAATGTTTGATCAAATGTTTGGAGGGCATTTTTATAATAACTTGTAGCAGCTTTTGAATGTTCACCAAGTGATTGAGAGAGGAGCAGAGAAAGGAAATGATTCAGGAATGGTCAGTGTTAGAGTGAGAGAGATGGGAAAATTATTCCCTGCACGCACAACCTTGCCGGGGCTAAAAGGGTTAAATATGAGGAGGGAATGCATGGAATCAGTTTGTGTTCTGTCGAGTTTAGAGGAGTGATCTGATCTGATCAAGGTGTCACTGCTACTTTTATATGATGGGAATAGCTAATAATGGGAAGTCTAGTTTGACTATCCATTCGATGGCCTCCTAGATACTGACTGGAGAAATGAGGTGCCGATCTTAGTGGGCAGCTTGATGTGAAGTGTTCCATGGTCAGAGACCCCTGACCATAATCACACTTCGGGTCATCCCTCACCTTCCACTGATGGAGCAGGTGGCTGCATTGTCCATACCCTGTGCAGAATCGGTTGAGTGCTGTCCACTGTCTTCGAGGGAAGTCCAAGCCAGGAAACTCTGCTGTTGGGTCAGTGATGAGGTGTTGGTTCTTCATACTGCACACCTCTCACAATTTGATCCATCTGGACAGTGGGCTAGCGCCAGCAGTGTGAATATTAGCTGCTGTTCCCAGGATGGCCGGTGTGATTTTTAATACTTTCTTGGTGGGTTTCTTAAGCCTTTGTGAATGGGGAGGCCGGTGCTGCTCAGGACTTTTTCCATCTCGCAGATCACAATGGTGTCACGGTGAATGGTGGGGGGCGGGGGGAGGGCAATATGGGACAACACTAGGAGTCACTCATTTGGAGTGGAATTGAGCATCCCTGATGCTATCCTCATGGTGGCGTTTAGCTGCATCTCCCTGATTTTCGTGTGGCAGCTGCAAGACCAGGTTCAGAGCAGTATTATGCAGTCGTGTAGACTAGGGCCACTGTTTCAGTGTGAAATGTTCTGGCTGTGCTCCCCATGATGTTCCAGTGAGTTACCAGACCAGGTTCACCCTGGATTGTACTTTTTGGCCGGTGTCGATGCGCTGAGGCCAATCAGTGAGAGTCCTGTCCAGGGTCACACCAGATATTTTGGGTTGGGGTCATGGGTAAGTCGTCTTCTGCAGTAGGAAACATTGTGTTCTTGCCTGGCAGAATTATTGTTCAGAGGTGACACTGACACAACTGTCTTCTCTGGATTGGGATGGAGATGGAATGCAGCATTCCAATAGCTTCAAGTCTCTGCTGAGTGTCCTATTTGCTGCCAGTGCCAGCAGTATTATGTCATCGACATAGACGAGCCTCTGGGATTTGGTTCAGGGCATGTCCACTGTCAAGATGTTGAAAAAGGCCGGTGCAAGAGGAGTTGATGACAACCTGCAAACAGTTTTCCTGTGTCTGCCAGTTCATCAAGAACTTGCCGGCTAATGTTGTCAAGGAGATGAGCAAATGCCCAAAAGTGACCTCTTGCTCTGAAAAGCATGAAGTCATCAAGGTGTTTAAGATGATTAAAGGATTTGATAGGGTACATCACAGAATCACAGAATTGTTACAGCCAGAAGGAGGCCATTTGGCCCATCGTGTCTGCACCAGCTCTCCAAATGAGCAATTCACTGAGTGACATTTCCCCGCCTTCTCCCCATAACCCTGCACATCTTCCTTTTCAGGTAACAGTCAAATTCCCTTTTAAATGCCTCGATTGAACCTGCTTCCACCACACTCTCAGACAGTGCATTCCAGATCCTAAACACTCACTGAACCTGCCTCCACCACACTCTCAGACAGTGCATTCCAGATCCTAAACACTCACTGAACCTGCCTCCACCACACTCTCAGACAGTGCATTCCAGATCCTAAACATTCACTGAACCTGCCTCCACCGCACACTCAGACAGTGCATTCCAGATCCTAAACACTCACTGAACCTGACTCCTCCACACTCTCAGACAGTGCATTCCAGATCCTAAACACTCACTGAACCTGCCTCCACCACACTCTCAGACAGTGCATTCCAGATCCTAAACACTCACTGAACCTGCCTCCACCACACACTCAGACAGTGCATTCTGGATCCTAACCATTCACTGCATGAAAAAGTTTTTCCTCATGTCGCCATTGCTTCTTTTGACAGTTACATTAAATCTGTGCCTTCTCATTCTCGATCCTTTCACAAGTGGGAACAGTTTCTCTCTGTCCAACCCCCTCATGATTTTGAATACCTCTATCAAATCACCTCTCAGCCTTCTCTTTAAGGAAAACAGTCCTAACTTCTCCAATTTATCTTCATAACTGAAATTCGTCATCCCTGGAACCATTCCCGTGAATCCTTTCTGTACTCTCTCCAATGTCTTAATATCTTTGCGAATGTGCGGTGCCCAGAACTGGACACAATACTCCAGCTGAGGCCGAACTAGTGTCTTATACAAGTTCAACATAACTTCCTTGCTCTTGTACTCTATCCCCCTATTAATAAAGCCCAGGATACTGTATGCTTTATTAACTGCTCTCTCAATGGACAAGTGGTAGAAGTGTCAGTGGGGGCGCATTTCGGGGATAGTGACCATAATTCTGTAAGATTTAAGGTAGTTATGGAAAAGGACAAAGATGGAACAGAAATAAAAGTACTGAATTGGGGGGAAGGCTGATTTCAATATGATAAAACAGGATCTGGCCAAAGTGGACTGGGAGCAGCTACTTGTAGGAAAGTCTACATCAGACCAGTGGGAGTCATTCAAAGAGGAAATAGTGAGAGTTCAGGGCCAACATGTTCCTGTAAAGGTGAAGGGTAGGACCAACAAGTCCAGGGAACCCTGGAGGTCAAGGGATATAGAGGATTGGATCAGGAAAAAAAAGGAGGCTTATGGCAGATTCAGAGCACTGAAAACAGCGGAGGCCCTAGAGGAGTATAGAAAGTGTAGGGGGATACTTAAAAAAGTAATTAGGAGAGCAAAGAGGGGACATGAAAAAACACGGGTGGGCAAGATAAAGGAAAATCCCAAGGCGTTTTCTAAGTATATTAAGGGCAAGAGGATAACCAGGGAAAGAGTAGGGCCCATTAGGGACCAAAATGGCAATCTGTGTGTGGAGCCGGAGGACAGAGGTGAGGTTTTAAATGATTACTTTTCATCTGTGTTCACTTTGGAGAAGGACGATGTAGGTGTAGAGATCAGGGAGGGGGATTGTGATATACTTGAAAATATTAACATTGAAAGGGAGGAAATATTAGCTGTTTTAATGGGCTTAAAAGTGGATAAATCCCCAGGCCCAGATGAGATGTATCCCATGCTGTTATGTGAGGCAAGGGAGGAGATAGCAGGGGCTCTGACACAAATTTTCAAATCCTCTCTGGCCACAGGAGAGGTGCCAGAGGATTGGAGGACAGCGAATGTGATACCATTATTCAAGAAGGGTAGTAGGGATAAACCAGGTAATTACAGGCCGGTGAGTCTAACGTCAGTGGTTGGGAAACTATTGGAAAAAGTTCTGACGGTGGGGATTAATCTCCACTTGAGAGGCAGGGATTAATCAGGGATAGTCAGCATGGCTTTGTCAGGGGGAGATCGTGTCTAACTAACTTGATTGAATTTTTCGAGGAGGTGACTAGATGTATAGATGAGGGTAAAGCAGTTGATGTAGTCTACATGGACTTCAGTAAGGCTTTTGATAAGGTCCCGCATGGGAGATTGGTTGAGAAGGTCAGAGCCCATGGGATCCAGGGCAATTTGGCAAATTGGATCTGAAATTGGCTTAGTGGCAGGAGGCAGAGGGTGATGGTCAAGGGTTGTTTTTGCGAGTGGAAGCCTGTGACCAGTGGTGTACCACAGGGATCGGTGCTGGGACCCTTGCTGTTTGTAGTGTACATTAATAATTTAGAGGTGAATATAGGAGGTATGATCAGTAAGTTCGCAGATGACACGAAAATTGGTGGTGTCGTAAATAGTGAGGAGGAAAGCCTTAGATTACAGGATGATATAGATGGGCTGGTAAGATGGGCGGAGCAGTGGCAAATGGAATTTAATCCTGAGAAGTGTGAGGTGATGCATTTTGGGAGGACTAACAAGACAAGGGAATATACAATGGATGGTAGGACCCGAGGAAGTACAGAGGGTCAGAGGGACCTTGGTGTACTTGTCCATAGATCACTGAAGGCAGCAGCACAGGTAGATAAGGTGGTTAGGAAGGCATATGGGATACTTGCCTTTATTAGCTGATGCATAGAATATAAGAGCAGGGAGGTTATGATGGAGCTGTATAAAATGCTAGTTAGGCCACAGCTGGAGTACTGTGTACAGTTCTGGGCACCACACTATAGGAAGGATGTGATTGCACTGGAGAGGGTGCAGAGGAGATTCACCAGGATGTTACCTGGGCTGGAGCATTTCAGCTATGAAGAGAGACTGAAAAGGCTAGGGTTGTTTTCCTTGGAGCAGAGAAGGCTGAGGGGGGACATGATTGAGGTATACAAAATTATGAGGGGCATTGATAGGTTAGATAGGAGGCAAGATAGGTTAGATAGATAGCTCCCTTAGCGGAGGGGTCAATAACCAGGAGGCATAGATTTAAGGTAAGAGGCAGGAGGTTTATGGGGATTTGAGGAAAACATTTTTCACCCGGAATGTGGTTGGAATCTGGAACACACTGCTTGAAGAGTTGGTAGAGGCATGAATCCTCACAACATTTAAGAAGTATTTAGATGAGCACTTGAAATGCCATAGCATACAAGGCTACGGGCCAAGTGCTGGAAAATGGGATTGGAATGGATAGGTGCTTGATGGCCAGCACAGACATGATGGGCTGAAGGGCCTGTTTCTGTGCTGTATAACTCTATGACTCTATGATTAATCTGTCCTGTCACAGATGCACAGATACACCCGCTTGTGGGGGAGTTCAGAACAAGGGGGCAAAAGCTTAAAATTATCACCAAGCAGTTCAGGGGTGATGTCAGGAAGCACTTCTTCACACAAAGGGGAGTGGGAATCTGGAACACTCCCAAAAAGCTGGTAAGACTGGGGACAATTGGACATTTCAAAGATGACATTGATAGATTGTTGTTGGGTTAAGGTATTGAGCAATATGGAACAAAGGTGGTGGGGGAGGTTTATTGGGGTTGTGGTACAGATCATTCATGATTTAATTGATTGGCGTAACAGGCTCGAGCAGTTGAATGGCCTCTTCTGTTCCTTTGTTCCTGATCCTTATACGAGGATATAAAGTGTTCAAAAAAGATAGAGAAGGAGAAAAGGAAGGTGGAGTCACAGTATTGATTAGGAAAGGTATTGTAGTGTTGGCAATGTTCTTAAAAGGGAAAGGACAGAATCCATTTGGTTAGAGTCGATACGGTGGTTAAGAAGGCAAATGGAATCCTTTCCTTTATTAGCCGAGGTATAGAATATAAGAGCAGGGAGGTTATGCTGGAACTGTATAACTCATTGGTTAGGCCACAACTTGAGTACTGTGTGCAGTTCTGGTCACCTCATTACAGAAAGGATGTAATTGCACTAGAGAGGGTACAGAGGAGATTTACGAGGATGTTGACAGGATTGGAACAATGCAGCTATGAGGGAAGACTGGATAGGCTGGGGTTGTTCTCCTTGGAACAGAGAAGGCTGAGGGGAAATCTGATTGGAATGTACAAAATGTTGAAGGGCCTGGATAGAGTGGAGGTGAAGGGTCTATTCACCTTAGTGGAGAGGTCAGTGACTAGGGGTCATAGATTTAAAGTGATTGGTAGAAAGAATAGAGGGGAGATGAGGAAAAACCTTTTCACCCAGAGGGTGGTGGGGGTCTGGAACTCATTGCCTGAGAGGGTCGTTGAGGCAGAAACCCTCAACTCATTCAAAAGGAGTCTGGATATGCACCTCAAGTGCCGTAATCTGCAGGGCTACGGACCAAATGCTGGAAGGTGGGATTAGAATGGGTGGGATGTTTTTCTGCCAGCACAGATATGAGATGGCCTCTTTCTGTGCCTTAAATTTTCTATGATTTCTAAAAAGACTATGATCATGCTACTTGGGGTATTCTATGGGCCTTCAAATACTGAGAGAAAGAAAGAGGAGCAAATCTGCAGGGAAATCACAGAGATGTGCAAAAACTAGAGAGTGGTGACATTGGGGGACTTTAATTACCTAAATATTGATTGGGATAATTCTAGAGTAAAGGGGAGGAGAGGGAGGAATTTCTGAAACGTGCTCAAGAGTGCTTCCTTGACAATGGGCCGAAGGGCCTGTTTCTGTGCTGTATAACTCTCTGACTCTATGGTTATGTAGGTGCTAACTCCTACCCCAATGAAGCTGAGAAGTAGTTTTATGACCTCACCAGGCCAGAAAGATCAAATAAACCAACCACACCAGAGAGTCATAGAGTCGTACAGCATAGAAACAGGCCCTTCGGCCCACCGTATCCATGCCGACCATAATGTCTATCTATACTAATCCCACCTGCCTGCATTAATTCCATAGCCCTCTATGCTTTGCTCATTCAAGTACCTGTCCAGATGCCTCTTAAATGTTGCTACTGTTCCTGCCTCCACCACCTCCTCTGGCAGCTCATTCCGGATACCCACTATTCTTTGTGTGAAAAATTTACCCCTTTGATCCCCTTTAAACCTCCTCCCTCTCACCTAAAATCTATGCCCTCTAGTTTTAGTCACCCCTACCATGGGAAACAGACTCTGGCTATCTACCCTATCTATGCATCTCATAATTTTATATACCTCTATCATGTCCCCTCTCAGCCTCCTTCACTCCAGGGAAAACAGACCAGCCTATCCAATCTCTCTTTATAACTCAAGCCCTCCAAACCAGGCAACATCCTTGTGAATCTTTTCTGCACCCTCTCTAGCTTAATCACATCTTTCCTGTGGTGCGGTGACCAGAACTGCACACAGTACTCCAAATGCAGCCTAACCAACGTTATGTACAACTGTAACATGATGTCCCAACTCTTGTACTCAATGCCTCGGCCGATGAAGGCAAGCATGCCATATGCCTTCTTCACCACCCTGTCTACCTGTGTTGCCACTTTCAGGGAACTATGTACTTGCACCCCAAGGTCTCTCTGCTCAAGAACACTCCCCAGGGCCCTGCCATTCACTGTATATGGCCTGCCCTGGTTTAACTTGCCAAAATGCATCACTTCGCACTTGTCTGCATTAAATTCCGTTTGCCAATCCCTTGCCCATTTTCCCAGTTGATCTATATCCTGTTGTAACCTTAGACCTTCTTCGCTGTCCACGATACCACCAATTTGGTTGTCATCTACAAACTTACTAATCAGGCCTCCTACATTCACATCCCAGTCATTAATATATATGACAAACAACAGAGAGCCCAGCACCGATCCCTGCAGCACACCACTAGTCACCGGCCTCCAATCTGAAAAACAAGCCTCCACTACCACCCTCTGCCTCCTATTTTGTATCCAATTTGCCAGCTCACCCTGGATCCCATGTGTTCGAACCTTCTGGACCAGCCTACCATGAGGGACCTTGTCAAAGGCCTTGCTGAAGTCCATGTAGACAATGTCCATTGCCCTGCCCTCGTCAATCCTCTTGGTCACCTCCTCAAAAAACTCAATCAAATTCGTGAGACATGATTTCCCACGCACAAAGCCATGCTGACTATCCCTAATCAGACCTTGCCTTTCCAAATGCATATAAATCCTGTCTCTCAGAATCCCTTCCAATAACTTTCCCACCACTGATGTAAGGTTCACCGGCCTGTAGTTCCCTGGTTTACCCCTGCTGCCCTTCTTAAATAAAGGCACAACATTAGCTATCCTCCAGTCTTCCGGTACCTCACCTGTGGCTAACAATGATCGAAAAATCTCTGCCAGGGCCCCAGCAATCTCCTCCCTTGCTTCCCATAGCATCCTAGGATACACTGGTCAGGCCCTGGGGATTTATCCACCTTAATGTGCTTCAAAACCTCCAACACCTCCTCTTTTGTAATGTTGATATGCTCCAGGATATCGGTCTTCCCTCCCTTGAACTCACTAGCTTCCATGACCTTCTCCACGGTAAATACAGACGAGAAATATTCATTTAAGACCTCGCCCATTTCCTGTGGCTACACACATAGATTACCACACTGATCCTTAAGGGAACCTACTCTCTCCCTAGCTACCCTTTTACTCTTAATATACTTATACAATCTTTTAGGATTCTCCTTTATCTTATCTGTCAGGGAAATCTCATGGCCCCTTTTCGCCCTCCTAATTTCCTTCTTAAGTGTAGTCCAACATCCCCTAAACTCCTCGAGGGACTCGCTTGATCCCAGTTGCCTAATCCTGACATATGCCTCCTTCTTTGTCCTGACCAGACCGTCAATAACCCTTGTCAACCAAGGTTCCCTAAACTTGCCAGCCTTGCCCTTCCATCTAACAGGAACATGCCGGCCCTGAACTCTTCCTATCTCACTTTTAAAAGCCTCCCACTTGCCAGACGTCCCTTTACCTGTAAACAGCCTCTCCCATTCAACGTTTGAGAGTTCCTGTCTGATGCCATCGAAATTAGCCTTCCCCCAATTTAGGACTTCAACCTGAGGATCAGTCCTATCCTTTTCCATAACTATCTTGAAGCTAATAGAGTTATGGTTGCTGGTCCCAAAGTGCTTCTCCACTGACACATCAACCACCTGCCCATCCTCATTTCCGAAGAGGAGGTTGAGTGTAGCCCCTTCTCCAGTAGGGCCATCCAAATACTGCTTCAGAAAACTATCCTGGACACACTAAACAAATTCTTCCCCATCTGATCCCTTAGCACTAAGGCAGTCCCAGTCAATATTAGGGAAGTTAAAATCACCTACTATTACAACCCTATAATTCCTACACCTATCTGTGATTTCCCGACATATATGCTCCTCCACTTCCCTCTGACTATTGGAGAGCCTATAGTATAATCCCATCAAAGTGATCACCCCTTTCTTATTTCTAAGTTCTACCCATATAGCCTCGCTGGACATTCCCCCCGGGGTTTCCTCTCTAAGTACTGCCGTGATCCCCTCCCCCTCCTCTCTTACCTCCACCTCTGTCATGCCGGAAGCATCGGTACCCCGGAACATTGAGCTGCCAGTCCTGCCCATTCCTCAAACACGTTTCCGTAATAGCTATAATATCACAATCCCATGTACCGATCCATGCTCTGAGTTCATCTGTCTTACCTGTAAGGCTTCTTACATTAAAGTAAATGCAGTTTAGCCTACCAGACCTTCCACGCTCCCTGTCCTGCCCCTGCCCGGCCTGCCTACTGGACTTGCTTGCTTTAACCTCTACATTTGCCTCAACTATCTCATCGGAGAGACTACTACTTTGGGTCCCACCCCACTGCAAGACTAGTTTAAACCCTTCCGAGTAATACTAGCAAACTTCCCCGCAAGGATATTGGTCCCCTTCCAGTTTAGATGCAACCCATCCTTCTTGTACAGGTCACCTCTGCACCAGAAGAGATCCCAATGATCAAAGTAGCTGAAGCCCTCCCGCCTACACCAGCTCTTCAGCCACGCATTCAATTGCCGAATCCTCCTATTCCTACCCTCACTAGCACGTGGCACAGGGAGTAATCCTGAGATTACAACCCTAGAGGTCCTGCTTTTTAACCATCTGCCTAACTCCCTATATTCACTTTGCAGGACCTCATCTCTCTTCCTGCCTATGTCGCAAGTACCAATGTGGACCATAGTCATGTGACTAAACAGGTCTGACCAGGTCTTCTGTGTATTGGTGAAGCAGGGTCTGGTTCCTTTGTTCCAACACTGTCTGCTAGCATGAAAATAAAAAGGTCTTTCTGGCGAGGGGCCTGGCAATTCCTTGTGATAGGCCCTCTTTTATTTCCCAGCAGCAATTTCATGTTTTAATGTTCATGTGGTGAAATAATGTCTGCTTCGTTCTTGGCAGGAGGGGGCCTGCATGACACTGGCCAATCTCCCGCACCTCTACCCTAACTCCTTCCCTTCCCTCGCAGAACCGCAACAGGGTTCCCCTTGACCTCACTTTCCACCCCTCCAGCCTCCACATTCAAAGGATCATCCTTCGTCTTTTTTTTTATACATTCATGGGATGTGGGCGTCACTGGCCAGGCCAGCATTTATTGCCCATCCCTAATTGCCCTTGAGATGGTGGTGGTAAGCTGCCTTCCTGAATCGCTGCAGTCCATTTGAGTGTAGGTACACCCACAGTGCTGTTAGGAAGGGAGTTCCATGATTTTGACCCAGTGACAGTGAAGGAACGGTGATATAGTTCCAAGTCAGGATGGTGTGTGACTTGGAGGGGAACTTGCGGGTGGTGGTGTTCCCATGCATCTGCTGCCCTTGTCCTTCTAGTTGGTAGAGGTTGCGGATTTGGAAGGTGCTGTCTAAGGAGCCTTGGTGCATTGCTGCAGTGCATCTTGTAGATGGTACACACTGCTGCCACTGTGCGTCGGTGGTGCAGGGAGTGAATGTTTATAGATGGGGTGCCAATCAAGCGGGCTGCTTTGTCCTGGATGGTGTCAAGCTTCTTGAGTGTTGTTAGAGCTGCACCCATCCAGGCAAGTGGAGAGTATTCCATCACACTCCTGACTTGTGCCTTGTAGATGGTGGACAGGTTTTGGGGAGCCAGGAGGTGAGTTACTCGCCTTAGGATTCCTAGCCTCTGACCTGCTCTTGTAGCCACGGTATTTATATGGCTACTCCAGTTCAGTTTCTGGTCAATGGTAGCCCCTAGGATGTTGATAGTGGGGAATTCAGCGATGGTAATGCCATTGAATGTCAAGGGGAGATGGTTAGATTCTCTCTTGTTGGAGATGGTCATTGCCTGCCACTTGTGTGGCACGAATGTTACTTGCCACTTATCAGCCCAAGCCTGGATACTGTCCAGGTCTTGCTGCATTTCTACACGGACTGCTTCAGTATCTGAGGAGTCGCGAATGGTGCTGAACATTGTGCAATCATCAGCGAACATCCCCACATCTGACCTTATGATTGAAGGAAGGTCATTGATGAAGCAGCTGAAGATGGTTGGGCCAAGGACACTACTCTGTGGAACTCCTGCAGTGATGTCCTGGAGCTCAGATGATTGACCTCCAACAACCACAACCATCTTCCTTTGCGCTAGGTCTGACTCCAGCCAGCGGAGGGTTTTCCCCCGATTCCCATTGACCTAGGTTTTACTAGGGCTCCTTGATGCCATACTTGGTCAAATGCTGCCTTGATGTCAAGGGCAGTCACTCTCACCTCACCTCTTGAGTTCAGCTCTTTTGTCCATGTTTGAACCAAGGCTGTAATGAGGTCAGGAGCTGAGTGGCCCTGGCGGAACCCAAACTGAGCGTCACTGAGCAGTTATTGCTAAGCAAGTGCCGCTTGATGGCACTGTTGATGACACCTTCCATCACTTTACTGATGATTGAGAGTAGGCTGATGGGGCGGTAATTGGCCGGGTTGGATTTGTCCTGCTTTTTGTGTACAGGACATACCTGGGTAATTTTCCACATTGCAGGGTAGATGCCAGTATTATAGCTGTACTGAAACAGCTTGGTTAGGGGCGTGGCTAGTTCTGGAGCACAGGTCTTCTGTACTGTTGCTGGAATATTGTCAAGGCCCATAGCTTTTGCAGTATCCAGTGCCTTCAGTGATATCACGCGGAGTGAATTGAATTGACTGAAGTCTGGCATCTGTGATGCTGGGGACTTCAGGAGGAGGCCGAGATGGATCATCAACTCAGCGCTTCTGGCTGAAGATTGTTGCAAATGCTTCAGCCTTATCTTTCGCACTGATGTGCTGGGCTCCCCCATCATTGAGGATGGGGATATTTGTGAAGCCACCTCCTCCAGTTAGTCGTTTAATTGTCCACCACCATTCATGGCTGGATGTGGCAGGACTGCAGAGCATAGATCTGATTCGTTGGTTATGGGATCGCTTAGCTCTGTCTATCTCATGCTGCTTCCGCAGTTTGGCACGCAGATAGTCCTGTGTTGTAGCTTCACCAGGTTGACATGTCCTCCTGCACTCTTCATTGAACCAGGGTTAGTCTCCTGGATTGATGGTAATGGTAGAGTGGGGGATATGCTGGGCCATGAGGTTACAGATTGTGGTTGAGTACAATTCTGCTGCTGCTGATGGCCCACAGCGCCTCATGGATGCCCAGTTTTGCATTGCCAGATCTGTTCGAAATCTATCCCATTTAGCACGGTGATAGTGCCACACAACACGATGGACGGTATCCTCAATGTGAAGGCGGGACTTCATCTCCACAAGTACTGTGCGATGGTCACTCCTCCCAATACTGTCATGGACAGATACATCTGCGGCAGGCAGATTGGTGAGGACGAGGTCAAGTATGTTTTTCCCTATTGTCGGTTCCCTCACCACCTGCCGCAGACCCAGTCTAGCAGATATGTCCTTTAGGACCTCGGCCAGCTCGGTCAGCAGTGGTGCTACCGAGCCACTCTTGTTGATGGACATTGAAGTCCCCCACTCAGAGTACATTTTGTGCCCTTGCCACCCTCAGTGGTTCCTCCAAGTGCTGTTGAACATGGAGGAGTACTGACTAATCAGCTGAGGGAGGGCGGTAGGTGGTAATCAGTAGGGGGTTACCTTGCCCATGTTTGACCTGATGCCATGAGACTTCCTTAGATCCAGAGTCAATGTTGAGGACTTCCAGGGCAACTCCCTCCCTACTGTATACCACTGTGCCACCACATCCCCTGGGTCTGTACTGCCGGTGGGACAGGACATACCCGGGGATAGTGATGGCAGTGTCTGGGACATTGTCTGTAAGGTATGATTCTGTGAGTATGACTATGTCAGGCTGTTGCTTGACTAGTCTGTGGGACAGCTCTCCCAACTTTGGCACAACCCCCAGATGCTAGTAAGGAGGATTTTGCAGGGTCGACAGGGCTGGGTTTGCCTTTGTCATTTCCGGTGCCTCGGTCGATGCCGGGTGGTCCGTCCGGTTTCATTCTTTATTGACTTCATAGCGATTAGGTAGAACTGAGTCACTTGCTAGACCATTTCAGAGGGCATGTAAGAGTTAACCACATTGCTGTGGGTCTGGAGTCACATGTAGGCCAGACCACGTAAGGACAGCAGATTTCCTTCCCTGAAGGACATTCGTGAACCAGATGGGTTTTCACAACAATCGACAATGGTTTCAGGGCCATCATTAGACTAGCTTTTTTTAAAATTCCAGATTTATTAATTGAATTCAAATTCCACCTTCTGCTGTGGTGGGATTTGAACCCATATCCCCAGAGCAATACCCTGGGTCTCTGGGTTACTAGTCCAGTGACAATACCACTGCACCACCGTCCAGCGTCGTGACACTACCAAAAGCATCTCCCCCCCCACTCCCCTGTCAGCATTCCGAAGGGATCGTTCCCTCCGCGACACCCTGGTCCACTCCTCCATTACCCCCACCACCTCGTCCCCATCCCAGGGCACCTTCCCTTGCAATCGCAGGAGGTGTAATACCTGCCCATTTACCTCCTCTCTCCTCACTATCCAAAGCCTCAAACACTCCTTTCAGGTGAAGCAGCGATTTACTTGTACTTCTTTCAATGTAGTATGATGTATTCGCTGCTCACAATGTGGTCTCCTCTACATTGGGGAGACCAAGCGCAGACTGGGTGACCGCTTTGTGGAACATCTCCGCTCAGTCCGCAAGCAGGACCCTCAGCTTCCGGTTGCTTGCCATTTCAACACTCCCCCCCTGCTCTCATGCTCACATCTCTGTCCTGGGATTGCTGCAGTGTTCCAGTGAACATCAACGCAAGCTCGAGGAACAGCATCTCATTTACCGATTGGGCACACTACAGCCTGCCGGACTGAACATTGAGTTCAATAATTTCAGAGCGTGACGGGCCCCCCTTTTTTATTTTTAGTTTCACTTTTTAAAATGTTTTAATTTCATTTTATTTTGATTTGTTTCATCATTCACTTTTCTTTACCCTGTGCCTGCCCACTGTTTTTTTTTCATGTTTGTGCTTTTGGCTAGGACTTTCATTATTCTGTCATTTCACACCCTCTCTACACTAATGCTTTGTCTTTCACCACACCATTAACACTCTCTTTACCTTTGCCCCATGACCTTCTTGTCAGTTATTCTCTGTGACCCTCTGTCCTATCAACACCTTCCCTTTTGTTCTCTTTTGCCCCACCCCCACTTTATTTGCTTCAAACCTATTACATTTCTAACCTGATGAAAGGTCACTGATCTGAAATGTTAACTTTGCTTCTCTCTCCATAGATGCGGTCAGACCTGCTGAGTATTTTCCAGCACTTTTTGTTTTTATTTCAGATTTCCAGTATCTGCAGTATTTTGCTTTTATATTACTGTAGTTGCTCGGACTGTCCTTACACCCTTTCTTGAATAAGGGTGTCACATTTGTCACTGTCCAATCCTCTGGCAACTCCCCCGTATCCAGGGAAGATTGGAAGATAATGGCAAGCTCTTCGACTATCTCCATCCCCACTTCCTTTAGCAACCTGGGATACAAGCATCCAGACCAGGTGACTGATCTACCCACCACAGCCAGCCTTTCCAGTACAAAGAACAAAGAACAAAGAAAATTACAGCACAGGAACAGGCCCTTCGGCCCTCCAAGCCTGCGCCGATCCAGATCCTCTATCTAAACCTGTTGCCTATTTTCTAAGGGTCTGTATCTCTTTTCTTCCTGCCCATTCATGTATCTGTCTAGATACATCTTAAAAGACGCTATCGTGTTCGCATCTACCACCTCCGCTGGCAATGCGTTCCAGGCACCCACCACCCTCTGCGTAAAGAACTTTCCACGCATATCCCCCCTAAACATTTCCCCTCTCACTTTGAACTCGTGTCCTCTAGTAATTGAATCCCCCACTCTGGGAAAAAGCTTCTTGCTATCCACCCTGTCTATACCTCTCATGATTTTGCACACCTCAATCAGGTCCCCCCTCAACCTCCGTCTTTCTAATGAAAATAATCCTAATCTACTCAACCTCTCTTCATAGCTAGCGCCCTCCATACCAGGCAACATCCTGGTGAACCTCCTCTGCACCCTCTCCAGAGCATCCACATCCTTTTGGTAATGTGGCGACCAGAACTGCACGCAGTATTCCAAATGTGGCCGAACCAAAGTCCTATACAACTGTAACATGACCTGCCAACTCTTGTACTCAATACCCCGTCCGATGAAGGAAAGCATGCCGTATGCCTTCTTGACCACTCTATTGACCTGCGTTGCCACCTTCAGGGAACAATGGACCTGAACACCCAAATCTCTCTGGACATCAATTTTCCCCAGGACTTTTCCATTTACTGTATAGTTCACTCTTGAATTGGATCTTCCAAAATGCATCACCTCACATTTGCCCTGATTGAACTCCATCTGCCATTTCTCTGCCCAACTCTCCAATCTATCTATATTCTGCTGTATTCTCTGACAGTCCCCTTCACTATCTGCTACTCCACCAATCTTAGTATCGTCTGCAAACTTGCTAATCAGACCACCTATACTTTCCTCCAAATCATTTATGTATATCACAAACAACAGTGGTCCCAGCACGGATCCCTGTGGAACACCACTGGTCACACGTCTCCATTTTGAGAAACTCCCTTCCACTGCTACTCTCTGTCTCCTGTTGCCCAGCCAGTTCTTTATCCATCTAGCTAGTACACTTGGACCCCATGCGCCTTCACTTTCTCCATCAGCCTACCATGGGGAACCTTATCAAACACCTTACTGAAGTCCATGTATATGACATCGACAGCCCTTCCCTCATCAATCAACTTTGTCACTTCCTCAAAGAATTCTATTAAGTTGGTAAGACATGACCTTCCCTGCACAAAACCATGTTGCCTATCACTGATAAGCCCATTTTCTTCCAAATGGGAATAGATCCTATCCCTCAGTATCTTCTCCAGCAGCTTCCCTACCACTGACGTCAGGCTCACCGGTCTATAATTACCTGGATTATCCCTGCTACCCTTCTTAAACAAGGGGACAACATTAGCAATTCTCCAGTCCTCCGGGACCTCACCCGTGTTTAAGGATGTTGCAAAGATATCTGTTAAGGCCCCAACTATTTCCTCTCTCGCTTCCCACAGTAACCTGGGATAGATCCCATCCGGACCTGGGGACTTGTCCACCTTAATGCCTTTTAGAATACCCAACACTTCCTCCCTCCTTATGCCGACTTGACCTAGAGTAATCAAACATCTGTCCCTAACCTCAACATCCGTCATGTCCCTCTCCTCGGTGAATACCGATGCAAAGTACTTGTTTAGAATCTCACCCATTTTCTCTGACTCCACGCATAACTTTCCTCCTTTGTCCTTGAGTGGGCCAATCCTTTCTCTAGTTACCCTCTTGCTCCTTATATATGAATAAAAGGCTTTGGGATTTTCCTTAACCCTGTTTGCTAAAGATATTTCATGACCCCTTTTAGCCCTCTTAATTCCTCATTTCAGATTGCACCTACAATCCCGATATTCTTTCAAAGCTTCGTCTTTCTTCAGCCGCCTAGACCTTATGTCTGCTTCCTTTTTCCTCTTAGCTAGTCTCACAATTTCACCTGTCATCCATGGTTCCCTAATCTTGCCATTTCTACCCCTCATTTTCACACGAACATGTCTCTCCTGCACGCTAATCAACCTCTCTTTAAAAGCCTCCCACATATCAAATGTGGATTTACCTTCAAACAGCTGCTCCCAATCTACATTCCCCAGCTCCTGCCAAATTTTGGTATAGTTGGCCTTCCCCCAATTTAGCACTCTTCCTTTAGGACCACTCTCGTCTTTGTCCATGAGTATTCTAAAACTTACGGAATTGTGATCATTATTCCCAAAGTAGTCCCCTACTGAAACGTCAACCACCTGGCCGGGCTCATTCCCCAACACCAGGTCCAGTATGGCCCCTTCCCGAGTTGGACTATTTACATACTGCTCTAGAAAACCTTCCTGGATGCTCCTTACAAATTCTGCTCCATCTGGACCTCTAACACTAAGTGAATCCCAGTCAATGTTGGGAAAATTAAAATCTCCTATCACCACCACCCTGTTGCTCCTACAGCTTTCCATAATCTGTTTACATATTTGTACCTCTATCTCACGCTCGCTGTTGGGAGGCCTGTAGTACAGCCCCAACATTGTTACCGCACCCTTCCTATTTCTGAGTTCTGCCCATATTGCCTCACAGCTCAAGTCCTCCATAGTGCCTTCCTTCAGCACAGCTGTGATATCCTCTTTGACCAGTAATGCAACTCCTCCACCCCTTTTACCTCCCTCTCTATCCCGCCTGAAGCATCGGTATCCTGGGATATTTAGTTGCCAATCATGCCCTTCCCTTAACCAAGTCTCAGTAATAGCAATAACATCATACTCCCAGGTACTAATCCAAGCCCTAAGTTCATCTGCCTTACCTATTACACTTCTTGCATTAAAACAAATACACCTCAGACCACCAGTCCCTTTGCTTTCATCATCTGCTCCCTGCCTACTCTTTCTCTTAGTCACGCTGACTTCATTATCTAGTTCCTTACAGGCTTTAGTTACTACATCCTTACTCTCCACTGACCTCATTTGGTTCCCATCCCCCTGCCACATTAGTTTAAACCCTCCCCAACAGCGTTAGCGTTACCTCCCCCCTCTCAATTTTTACCCTATCCATTTCCTGTACCCTCTCCGCTTCTACTGATATTTAGTCAGCCTCCACTTCCTGAGTGAACACTGTTACAAAGTACTCATTGAGTATATTAGCCTTACCCTGTGCCCCTAAGCATATATTACTCTCTCTGTCCCTAATGGGCACCTTCTTCTTTGGCATCCTTGTCTCGGGAGACAATGGGTGAGCGCCTGGAGGTGGTCAGTGGTTTATGGAGCAGCGCCTGGAGTGGCTATAAAGGCCAATTCTAGAGTGACAGACTCTTCCACAGTTGCTGCAGATAAGATTGGTTGTCGGGACTGTTACACAGTTGGCTCTCCCCTTGCGCCTCTGTCTTTTTTCTTGCCAACTGCTAAGTCTCTTTGACTCACCACACTTTAGCCCCGCCTTTATGGCTGCCCGCCAGCTCTGGCGATCGCTGGCAACTGACTCCCACGACTTGTGATCAGTGTCACAGGACTTCATATCGCGTTTGCAGACGCCTTTAAAGCGGAGACATGGACGGCCGGTGGGTCTGATACCAGTGATGAGCTCGCTGTACAATGTGTCTTTGGGGATCCTGCCATCTTCCATGCGGCTCACATGGCCAAGCCATCTCAAGCACCACTGGCTCAGTAGGGTGTATAAGCTGGGGATGTTGGCCGCCTCGAGGGCTTCCGTTTTGGAGATATGGTCCTGCCACCTGATGCCAAGGATTCTCCGGAGGCAGCGAAGATGGAATGGGCACCATTCCTCCTCTTACTACCCGCTTACTATTTCTATGCCGGTAGAAGATTTTTGGATTCCCTTTTATGTTGACTGCCATTCCATTTTCATATTCTCTTTTTGCCAGGCTTATTTTCCTCTTCACCTCCCCTCTCAACTTATTGTGTATGACTTGGTTCTCACTTGATGAATTCACTTGACATGCATCATACACTCTCATTTTTTTGTTTCATCGTCATCATCTCTCTCTCCCTCGTCAGCCAAGGAGCCCTGTTATTGCTTCCCCAACTTTCACCCTTGTTGGAATGCTGGTTAACAAAATTAAGGCTCATGGAATAGGAGGGTCAGTGTCCAATTGGATAAAGAATTGGCTTAAAGACAGAAATCAGTGATTCGTAGTAAATGGTTGTGTTTCATACTGGAGGATGGTAAAGAGTGCTGTTCCCCAAGGGTCAATGCTGGGATCATTGCTTTATTGATTATATAAATGACTTGGATCTTGGAAATCAGAGTAGAATCTCAAAATTTGCCAATGACACCAAACTTGAAGGTGCAGCAAACAATGAGGATGATATGAACTGGCTGCAACAGGACAAGAAGAACACAAGAAATAGGATCAGGAGTAGACCATTCAGCCCATCGAGCCTGCTCCGCCATTCAATATGATCATGGCTTCACTTCCATTTTCCTGCCCACTCCCCATATCCCATGAGTCCCCGTGAGGCCAAATATCTATCTATCCCAGCCTTAAATGTATTCAATGATGGAGCATCCACACCCTCTGGGGTAGAGAATTCCAAAGATTCACAACCCTTTGAGTGAAGTAATTTCTCCTCATCTCAGTCCTAAATGATCGGCCCCTTATCCTGAGACTGTGTCCCCATGTTCTAGATTCCCTGACCAGTGGGAACAATCTCTCAGCTTCTATCCTATCAAACCCTTTCAGAATCTTGTATGTCTCAATTAGATCACCTCTCATTCTTCTAAACTCCAGAGAATATCGACCCAATTTACTCAGCCTCTCATCATAGAACAACCCCCTCATCCCAGGGACCAATTTAGTAAATCTTCACTGCACTGCCTCCAGTGCAAGTATATCCTTTCTTAAATGTGGAGACCAAAACTGTACACAGTATTCCAGGTGTGGTCTCACCAAAACCCTGTACAATTTTAGTAAGACTTCTTTATTCCTGTACTCCAAACCCCTTGCAATAAAGGCCAACATGCCATTTGCCTTCCTAATAGCCTGCTGTACCTGCATATTAGCTTTGTGCATAGATAGGCTAGCAGAATGGGCGGCGCAGTGGCGCAGTGGTTAGCACCGCAGCCTCACAGCTCCAGCGACCCGGGTTCAATTCTGGATACTGCCTGTGTGGAGTTTGCAAGTTCTCCCTGTGACCGCGTGGGTTTCTGCCGGGTGCTCCGGTTTCCTCCCACAGTCAAAGACTTGCAGGTGATAGGTAAATTGCCCATTGTAAATTGCCCCTAAAAGAGGTAGGTGGTAGGGGAATATAGGAAATGTGGGGATGTGGTAGGAATGTAGGATTAGTATAAATGGGTGGTTGATGGTCGGCACAGACTTGGTGGGCCGAAGGGCCTTTTAAAGTACTGTATCTCTAAATAAATAAAGTGTGAGGTGATGTATTTTGGCAGAAGGAATAGGGTGAGGCAAAATATACTTAATGGTACAGTTCTAAAGAGTGTGCAGGAAGAGAGAGACCTGGGGGACTTTGAAGGTGGCAGGACATATTGAGAAAGATGGTTAGTAAAGCAGATGGAATATTGGGCTTCATAAATAGAGACATTGAGTCCAAAATCAGGGAAGTTATGCTGAACCTTTATAAAGCTCTGGTTAGACCCCAACTAGAGTATTGTGTCCAGTTCTGGTCACCACACTTTAGGAGGGATGTGAAGGTGCTTGAGAGGGTGCAGAAGAGATTTACTAGAATGGTTCCAGTGGTGGGGGATTTTAGTTACAAGGTTAGGCTGGAAAAGCTGGGTTTGTTCTCCATAAAACAAAGGGGAGATTTAATAGAAGTGTACAAGATTATGACAGGCTTAAGATAAGTTAGACAGGGAACTTCTGTTCCCATTAATAAATGGTACAAGGACTGGTGGACACAGATTGAAAGCTTTGGGCAAGAGATGCAGGGGGAATATGAGGAAACATGGTAATGACCTGGAACTCACTGCCCACGAGGGGGGTGGAAGCAGAGACGATCAATGACTTCAAGAGGAAGTTGGATGGTCACCTGAGAGAAATAGACTTGCAGGGCTATGGCAATCGAGCTGGGGAGTGGGACTGACAGCAGAGCTCTGTCGAGAGCCGGCATGGACTTGATGGGCCAAATGGCCTCCTTCTGTGGTGTAAATGACTCAATGACTTGTATATCCAGTTCCCCACCCCAGGAACCCACCCTAATGCAAAGGAAACTGGATATGGACTAGGAGCAGGAATTTGCTCCTTCCTATGCCAGGGTACTGAGGCTAACCATGCCAGTGTGATAGCAGCACAGTGGGCACAGTGCAGGGTGAGTGTGGCTCAGTTCTCACACTGTGCTATTGCTGTCCATTACATCAGTGACAGGGAGTTGAGCCAGATTGACGAATGGTAATTCTGATTGAACGAGAGAGGAATATAGGCACGTTTCCTCGGCGTGTTGCATTAATTTGGATTTAATGGAGCTGGAAGCTTTTTGTGATCAGCATGTGATTGTTGGAGCCTGTAAATGCAGCAAGATCATCTGCTGTAGGAGAGCAGCGGGGGAGGGGGGGTAATTTACCTTGTACTCACTGCCTCGTCGAGTGTTTGCAGCAAAGTAAAAAATAGATTGGCTAAACTCTCTATGAAAGCATGAATAAATCATACTTAAATCATATTTAGTTAAACTACTCAGGATCCAATTCCTGTATCACCCCCTCCATTCCCCAGATTCCTGTTGCTCCATCAGATCACTTTTATACAAATCAAAATTAACCAATCCTCATTCAACTGCTGCGGCACGTCCCCAACTACCCAATAACTTAATAGTGTCAATTCAAGCTCCCTTTTATCTGCTGTGTACGGCACATGTACATGAGCTGACACTGAGACACACACGGACCGTACAGGAGCTGACACTGAGACACACACGGAACGTACAGGAGCTGACACTGAGACACACACGGAACGTACAGGAGCTGACACTGAGACACACACGGAAAGTACAGGAGCTGACACTGAGACACACACGGACCACACAGGAGCTGACACTGAGACACACACGGACCGTACAGGAGCTGACACTGAGACACACACGGACCACACAGGAGCTGACACTGAGACACACACGGACCACACAGGAGCTGACACTGAGACACACACAGACCACACAGGAGCTGACACTGAGACACACACACAGACCGTACAGGAGCTGACACTGAGACACACACGGACCACACAGGAGCTGACACTGAGACACACACGGACCACACAGGAGCTGACACTGAGATACACACGGACCACATAGGAGCTGACACTGAGACACACATGGACCACACAGGAGCTGACACTGAGACACACACGGACCACACAGGAGCTGACACTGAGATACACACGGACGACACAGGAGCTGACACTGAGACACACACGGACCACACAGGAGCTGACACTGAGATACACACGGACCACATAGGAGCTGACACTGAGACACACACGGACCACACAGGAGCTGACACTGAGATACACACGGACGACACAGGAGCTGACACTGAGACACACACGGACCACACAGGAGCTGACACTGAGATACACACGGACCACATAGGAGCTGACACTGAGACACACACGGACCACACAGGAGCAGACACTGAGATACACACGGACCACACAGGAGCTGACACTGAGATACACACGGACGACACAGGAGCTGACACTGAGACACACACGGACCACACAGGAGCTGACACTGAGATACACACGGACCACATAGGAGCTGACACTGAGACACACACGGACCACACAGGAGCAGACACTGAGATACACACGGACCGCACAGGAGCTGACACTGAGACACACACGGACCACACAGGAGCTGACACTGAGATACACACGGACCACACAGGAGCTGACACTGAGACACACACGGACCACACAGGAGCTGACACTGAGATACACACGGACCACACAGGAGCTGACACTGAGACACACACGGACCACACAGGAGCTGACACTGAGACACACACGGACCACACAGGAGCTGACACTGAGATACACACGGACGACACAGGAGCTGACACTGAGACACACACGGACCACACAGGAGCTGACACTGAGATACACACGGACCACATAGGAGCTGACACTGAGACACACACGGACCACACAGGAGCAGACACTGAGATACACACGGACCGCACAGGAGCTGACACTGAGACATACACGGACTGTACAGGAGCTGACACTGAGACACACACGGACCGAACAGGAACTGACACTGAGACACACACGGACCTTACAGGAGCAGACACTGAGACACACGCGGACCATACAGGAACTGACACTGAGACACCCACGGACCGTACAGGAGCTGACACTGAGACACACAGGGACCGAACAGGAACTGACACTGAGACACACACGGACCTTACAGGAACAGACACTGAGATACACACGGACCACACAGGAGCTGACACTGAGACACACACGGACCACACAGGAGCTGACACTGAGACACACAGGGACCGAACAGGAACTGACACTGAGACACACACGGACCTTACAGGAGCAGACACTGAGACACACGCGGACCATACAGGAACTGACACTGAGACACACACGGACCTTACAGGAGCAGACACTGAGACACACACACACGGACCGTACAGGAGCTGACACTGAGACACACACGGACCAAAGAGGAACTGACACTGAGACACACATGGACCTCACAGGAACTGACACTGAGACACACATGGACCTTACAGGAGCTGACACTGAGACACACACGGACCACACAGGAGCTGACACTGAGACACGCACACGGAATGTACCGGAACTGCCACTGAGACACACATGGACCGTACAGGAGCTGACACTGAGACACACACGGACCACACAGGAGCTGACACTGAGACACGCACACGGAATGTACCGGAACTGCCACTGAGACACACATGGACCGTACAGGAGCTGACACTGAGACACGCACACGGACTGTACCGGAACTGCCACTGAGACACACAGGGACCGTACAGGAGCTGACACTGAGACACACACGGACCAAAGAGGAACTGACACTGAGACACACATGGACCTCACAGGAACTGACACTGAGACACACATGGACCTCACAGGAACTGACACTGAGACACACATGGACCAAAGAGGAACTGACACTGAGACACACATGGATCTTACAGGAGCTGACACTGAGACACACACGGACCACACAGGAGCTGACACTGAGACACGCACACGGAATGTACCGGAACTGCCACTGAGACACACATGGACCGGACAGGTGCTGACACTGACACACACACACGGACTGTACAGGAGCTGACACTGACACACACACACGGACTGTACAGGAGCTGACACTGAGACACGCACACGGACTGTACCTTAACTGCCACTGAGACACACACGGACCGTACAGGAGCTGACACTGAGACACACATGGACCGGACAGGTGCTGACACTGACACACACACACGGACTGTACAGGAGCTGACACTGACACACACACACGGACTGTACAGGAGCTGACACTGAGACACGCACACGGACTGTACCTGAACTGCCACTGAGACACACACGGACCGTACAGGAGCTGACACTGAGACACACACACGGACCGTAGAGGAGCCGACACTGAGACACACACACGGACCACACAGGAGCTGACACTGACACACACACACGGACTGTACAGGAGCTGACACTGACACACACACACGGACTGTACAGGAGCTGACACTGAGACACGCACACGGACTGTACCTTAACTGCCACTGAGACACACACGGACCGTACAGGAGCTGACACTAAGACACACATGGACCGGACAGGTGCTGACACTGACACACACACACGGACTGTACAGGAGCTGACACTGACACACACACACGGACTGTACAGGAGCTGACACTGAGACACGCACACGGACTGTACCTTAACTGCCACTGAGACACACACGGACCGTACAGGAGCTGACACTAAGACACACATGGACCGGACAGGTGCTGACACTGACACACACACACGGACTGTACAGGAGCTGACACTGACACACACACACGGACTGTACAGGAGCTGACACTGAGACACGCACACGGACTGTACCTGAACTGCCACTGAGACACACACGGACCGTACAGGAGCTGACACTGAGACACACACACGGACCGTAGAGGAGCCGACACTGAGACACACACACGGACCACACAGGAGCTGACACTGACACACACACACGGACTGTACAGGAGCTGACACTGACACACACACACGGACTGTACAGGAGCTGACACTGAGACACGCACACGGACTGTACCTGAACTGCCACTGAGACACACATGGACCGTACAGGAGCTGACAATGAGACACACACACGGACCACACAGGAGCTGACACTGACACACACACACGGACTGTACAGGAGCTGACACTGACACACACACACGGACTGTACAGGAGCTGACACTGAGACACGCACACGGACTGTACCTGAACTGCCACTGAGACACACATGGACCGTACAGGAGCTGACACTGAGACACACACGGACCACACAGGAGCTGACACTGAGACACACACACACGGACCGTACAGCAACTCAAGCTGAGACACACATGGTCCGTACAGGAGCTGACACTGAGACACGCACACGGAATGTACCGGAACTGCCACTGAGACACACATGGACCGTACAGGAGCTGACAATGAGACACACACGGACCACACAGGAGCTGACACTGAGACACACACACACGGAACGTACAGGAGCTGACACTGAGACACACACGGACCGTACAGGAGCTGACACTGAGACACACACGGACCGTACAGGAGCTGACACTGAGACACACATGGACCGTACAGGAGCTGACACTGAGACACACACGGACCGTACAGGAGCTGACACTGAGACACACACGGACCGTACAGGAGCTGACACTGAGACACACACGGACCTTACAGGAGCAGACACTGAGACACACACGGACCATACAGGAACTGACACTGAGATACACACGGTCTGTACAGGAACTGACACTGAGACACACACGGTCTGTACTGGAGCAGACACTGAGACACACACGGACCATACAGGAACTGACACTGAGACACACACGGTCTGTACTGGAGCTGACACTGAGACACACACGGACCATACAGGAACTGACACTGAGACACACACGGTCTGTACTGGAGCTGACACTGAGACATACACGGTCTGTACAGGAACTGACACTGAGACACACACGGACCGTACAGGAACTGACACTGAGACACACACGGAACATTCAGGAACTAACACTGAGACACACACGGTCTGTACAGGAGCTGACACTGAGACACACACGGACCATACAGGGCTTGACACTGAGACGCACACGGACCGTACAGCAGCTGACACTGAGACACACACGGACCGTACAGGAGCTGACACTGAGACATACACGGACCATACAAGAACTGACACTGAGCCACACACATGGACCGTACAGAAACTCACGCTGAGACACACATGGACCGTACAGGAGCTGACACTGAGACACGCACACGGACTGTACCGGAACTGCCACTGAGACACACACGGACCGTAGAGGAGCTGACACTGAGACACACACACACGGACCGTACAGGAGCTGACACTGAGACACGCACACAGACCGTGTAGGAACTGACTCTGAGACACACACGGACCAAACAGGTGCTGACACTGAGACACACACGGACCGTATAGGAACTGACACTGAGACACGCACACGGACTGTACCGGAACTGCCACTGAGACACACATGGACCGTACAGGAGCTGACAATGAGACACACACACAGGGACCATACAGGAACTGACACTGAGACACACACGGACCTTACAGGAACTGACAATGAGACACACACGGACCGTACAGGAGCTGACACTGAGTCACACACGGACCGTACAGGAGCTGATACTGAGACACACACGGACCGTACAGGAGCTGACACTGAGACACGCACACGGACTGTACCGGAACTGGCACTGAGACACACACGGACCGTACAGGAGCTGACACTGAGACACGCACACGGACTGTACCGGAACTGCCACTGAGACACACACGGACCGTACAGGAGCTGACACTGAGACATACACGGACCTTACATGAGCTGACACTGAGACACACACGGACCGTACAGGAGCTGACACTGAGACACGCACACGGACTTTACCGGAACTGGCACTGAGACACACACGGACCGTATAGGAACTGACACTGAGACACGCACACGGACTTTACCGGAACTGGCACTGAGACACACACGGACCGTATAGGAACTGACACTGAGACACGCACACGGACTGTACCGGAGCTGACACTGAGACACACACGGGCCGTACAGGAACTGACAATGAGACACACACGGACCATACAGGAGCTGACACTGAGACACACACAGACCTTACAGGAACTGACAATGAGACACACACGGTCTGTACAGGAGCTGACACTGAGACATACACGGACCGTACAGGAGCTGACAATGAGACACACACACAGGGACCATACAGGAACTGACGCTGAGACACACACGGACCTTACAGGAGCTGACACTGAGACGCACACGGACCGTACAGCAGCTGACACTGAGACACACACGGACCGTACAGGAGCTGACACTGAGACATACACAGACCATACAAGAACTGACACTGAGACACACACATGGACTTTACAGGAGCTGACACTGAGCCACACACACGGACCGTACAGGAGCTGACACTGAGACACACACGGACCGTACAGGAGCTGACACTGAGACACGCACACGGACTGTACCGGAACTGCCACTGAGACACACACGGACCGTACAGGAGCTGACACTGAGACACACACGGACCGTAGAGGAGCTGACACTGAGACACACACACACGGACCGTACAGGAGCTGACACTGAGACACACACGGACCGTAGAGGAGCTGACACTGAGACACACACACACGGACTGTACCGGAACTGCCACTGAGACACACACGGACCGTACAGGAGCTGACACTGAGACACACACGGACCGTACAGGAACTGACACTGAGACACACACGGACCACACTGGAGCTGACACTGAGACGCACACACGGACCGTTTAGGAACTGACACTGAGACACACACGGACCAAACAGGTGCTGACACTGAGACACACACGGACCGTACAGGAACTGACACTGAGACACACACGGACCGTACAGGAGCTGACACTGAGACACGCACACGGACTGTACCGGAACTGCCACTGAGACACACATGGACCGGACAGGTGCTGACACTGAGACATGCACACGGACTGTACCGGAACTGACACTGAGACACACATGGACCGTACAGGAGCTGACAATGAGACACACACGGACCGTACAGGAGCTGACACTGAGTCACACACGGACCGTACAGGAGCTGATACTGAGACACACACGGACCGTACAGGAGCTGACACTGAGACACGCACACGGACTGTACCGGAACTGGCACTGAGACACACACGGACCGTACAGGAGCTGACACTGAGACACGCACACGGACTGTACCGGAACTGCCACTGAGACACACACGGACCGTACAGGAGCTGACACTGAGACATACACGGACCTTACATGAGCTGACACTGAGACACACACGGACCGTACAGGAGCTGACACTGAGACACGCACACGGACTTTACCGGAACTGGCACTGAGACACACACGGACCGTATAGGAACTGACACTGAGACACGCACACGGACTTTACCGGAACTGGCACTGAGACACACACGGACCGTATAGGAACTGACACTGAGACACGCACACGGACTGTACCGGAGCTGACACTGAGACACACACGGGCCGTACAGGAACTGACAATGAGACACACACGGACCATACAGGAGCTGACACTGAGACACACACAGACCTTACAGGAACTGACAATGAGACACACACGGTCTGTACAGGAGCTGACACTGAGACATACACGGACCGTACAGGAGCTGACAATGAGACACACACACAGGGACCATACAGGAACTGACGCTGAGACACACACGGACCTTACAGGAGCTGACACTGAGACGCACACGGACCGTACAGCAGCTGACACTGAGACACACACGGACCGTACAGGAGCTGACACTGAGACATACACAGACCATACAAGAACTGACACTGAGACACACACATGGACTTTACAGGAGCTGACACTGAGCCACACACACGGACCGTACAGGAGCTGACACTGAGACACACACGGACCGTACAGGAGCTGACACTGAGACACGCACACGGACTGTACCGGAACTGCCACTGAGACACACACGGACCGTACAGGAGCTGACACTGAGACACACACGGACCGTAGAGGAGCTGACACTGAGACACACACACACGGACCGTACAGGAGCTGACACTGAGACACACACGGACCGTAGAGGAGCTGACACTGAGACACACACACACGGACTGTACCGGAACTGCCACTGAGACACACACGGACCGTACAGGAGCTGACACTGAGACACACACGGACCGTACAGGAACTGACACTGAGACACACACGGACCACACTGGAGCTGACACTGAGACGCACACACGGACCGTTTAGGAACTGACACTGAGACACACACGGACCAAACAGGTGCTGACACTGAGACACACACGGACCGTACAGGAACTGACACTGAGACACACACGGACCGTACAGGAGCTGACACTGAGACACGCACACGGACTGTACCGGAACTGCCACTGAGACACACATGGACCGGACAGGTGCTGACACTGAGACATGCACACGGACTGTACCGGAACTGACACTGAGACACACATGGACCGTACAGGAGCTGACAATGAGACACACACACAGGGACCATACAGGAACTGACACTGAGACACACACGGACCTTACAGGAACTGACAATGAGACGCACACGGACCGTACAGGAGCTGACACTGAGACACACACATGGACCGTACAGTAACTGACACTGAGACACACACGGACCGTACAGGAGCTGACACTGAGACATACACGGACCGTACATGAGCTTACACTGAGACACACACGGACTGTACCGGAACTGGCACTGAGACACACACGGACCGTATAGGAACTGACACTGAGACACACACACGGACTGTACCGGAGCTGACACTGAGACACACACGGGCCGTACAGGAGCTGACACTGAGACACACACGGACCTTACAGGAACTGACAATGAGACGCACACGGACCGTACAGGAGCTGACACTGAGACACACACATGGACCGTACAGTAACTGACACTGAGACACACACGGACCGTACCGGAACTGGCACTGAGACACACACGGACCGTATAGGAACTGACACTGAGACATGCACACGGACTGTACCGGAACTGGCACTGAGACACACACGGGCCGTACAGGAGCTGACACTGAGACACACACGGACCGTACCGGAGCTGACACTGAGACACGCACACGGACTGTACCGGAACTGGCACTGAGACACACACGGACCGTACAGGAACTGACAGTGAGACACACGGACCTTACAGGAGCAGACTCTGAGACACACACGGACCATACAGGAACTGAAACTGAGACACCCACGGACCGTACAGGAACTGACAATGAGACACACACGGTCTGTACAGGAGCTGACACTGAGACACACACGGTCTGTACAGGAGCTGACACTGAGACACACACACTGACCGTACAGGAACTGACAATGAGACACACACGGACCATACAGGAGCTGACACTGAGACACACACGGTCTGTACAGGAGCTGACACTGAGACACACACTGGCCGTACAGGAACTGACAATGAGACACACACGGACAGTACAGGAGCTAACACTGAGACACACACGGAACATTCAGGAACTGACACTGAGACACACACGGTCTGTACAGGAGCTGACACTGAGACATACACGGACCGTACAGGAACTGACGCTGAGACACACACGGACCTTACAGGAGCAGACACTGAGACACACACGGACCATACAGGGCTAGACACTGAGACGCACACGGACCGTACAGCAGCTGACACTGAGACGCACACGGACCGTACAGCAGCTGACATTGAGACACACACGGACCGTACAGGAGCTGACACTGAGACATACACATGGACTTTACAGGAGCTGACACTGAGACACACACGGACCGTACAGGAACTGACACTGAGACACACACGGACCGTACAGGAACTCACGCTGAGACACACATGGACCGTACAGGAGCTGACACTGAGACACGCACACGGACTGTACCGGAACTGCCACTGAGTCACACACGGACCATACAGGAGCTGACACTGAGACACACACGGACCGTAGAGGAGCTGACACTGAGACACACACACACGGACCGTACAGGAGCTGACACTGAGACACGCACACGGACTGTATCGGAACTGCCACTGAGACACACATGGACCGTACAGGAGCTGACACTGAGACACGCACACGGACTGTATCGGAACTGCCACTGAGACACACACGGACCGTACAGGAGCTGACACTGAGACACACACACGGACCGTACAGTATCTGACACTGAGACACACACTGACCGTACAGGAACTGACAATGAGACACACACGTACCGTACAGGAGCTGACACTGAGACATACACGGACCATACAGGAACTGACGCTGAGACACACACGGACCATACAGGAACCGACAATGAGACACACACATACCGTACAGGAGCTGACACCGAGACACACACGGACCTTACAGGAACTGACACTGAGACACACACGGACCATACAGGAACTGACACTGAGACACACACGGACCATACAGGAACTGACACTGAGACACACACGGACCTTACAGGAGCAGACACTGAGACACACACGGACCATACAGGAACTGACACTGAGACACACACGGACGATACAGGAACTGACACTGAGACACACACGGACCTTACAGGAACTGACACTGAGACACACACGGTCTGTACTGGAGCTGACACTGAGACATACACGGACCATACAGGAACTGACACTGAGACACACACGGACCTTACAGGAGCAGACACTGAGACACACACGGACGATACAGGAACTGACACTGAGACACACACGGTCTGTACTGGAGCTGACACTGAGACATACACGGACCATACAGGAACTGACACTGAGACACACACGGACCATACAGGGCTTGACACTGAGACGCACACGGACCGTACAGCAGCTGACACTGAGACACACACGGACCGTACAGGAGCTGACACTGAGACATACACAGACCATACAAGAACTGACACTGAGACACACACATGGACTTTACAGGAGCTGACACTGAGACACACATGGACCGTACAGGAGCTGACACTGAGACACGCACACGGACTGTACCGGAACTGCCACTGAGACACACACGGACCGTACAGGAGCTGACACTGAGACACACACGGACCGTAGAGGAGCTGACACTGAGACACACACACACGGACCGTACAGGAGCTGACACTGAGACACGCACACGGACCGTTGAGGAACTGACACTGAGACACACACGGACCAAACAGGTGCTGACACTGAGACACACACGGACCGTATAGGAACTGACACTGAGACACGCACACGGACTGTACCCGAACTGCCACTGAGACACACATGGACCGTACAGGTGCTGACACTGAGACACGCACACGGACTGTACCGGAACTGCCACTGAGACACACATGGACCGTACAGGAGCTGACACTGAGACACACACACAGGGACCATACAGGAACTGACACTGAGACACACACGGAACTTACAGGAACTGACAATGAGACACACACGGACCGTACAGGAGCTGACACTGAGTCACACACGGACCGTACAGGAGCTGACACTGAGACACACACGGACCGTACAGGAGCTGACACTGAGACACGCACACGGACTGTACCGGAACTGGCACTGAGACACACACGGACCGTACAGGAGCTGACACTGAGACACGCACACGGACTGTACCGGAACTGCCACTGAGACACACACGGACCGTACAGGAGCTGACACTGAGACATACACGGACCTTACATGAGCTGACACTGAGATTCACACGGAGCGTACAGGAGCTGACACTGAGACACACACGGACCGTATAGGAACTGACCCTGGACACGCACACGGACTTTACCGGAACTGGCACTGAGACACACACGGACCGTATAGGAACTGACACTGAGACACGCACACGGACCGTACCGGAGCTGACACTGAGACACACACGGACCTTACAGGAACTGACAATGAGACACACACGGACAGTACAGGAGCTGACACGGAGACACACACTGACCGTACAGGAACTGACAATGAGACACACACGGACCATACAGGAGCTGACACTGAGACACACACGGACCGTACCGGAGCTGACACTGAGACACACACGGACCTTACAGGAACTGACAATGAGACACACACGGACAGTACAGGAGCTAACACTGAGACACACACTGACCGTACAGGAACTGACAATGAGACACACACGGACCGTACAGGAGCTGACACTGAGACACACACGGTCTGTACAGGAGCTGACACTGAGACACACACACTGACCGTACAGGAACTGACAATGAGACACACACGGACCATACAGGAGCTGACACTGAGACACACACGGTCTGTACAGGAGCTGACACTGAGACACACACTGGCCGTACAGGAACTGACAATGAGACACACACGGACAGTACAGGAGCTAACACTGAGACACACACGGAACATTCAGGAACTGACACTGAGACACACACGGTCTGTACAGGAGCTGACACTGAGACATACACGGACCATACAGGAGCTGACACTGAGACACACACTGGCCGTACAGGAACTCACGCTGAGACACACATGGACCGTACAGGAGCTGACACTGAGACACGCACACGGACTGTACCGGAACTGCCACTGAGTCACACACGGACCATACAGGAGCTGACACTGAGACACACACGGACCGTAGAGGAGCTGACACTGAGACACACACACACGGACCGTACAGGAGCTGACACTGAGACACGCACACGGACTGTATCGGAACTGCCACTGAGACACACATGGACCGTACAGGAGCTGACACTGAGACACGCACACGGACTGTATCGGAACTGCCACTGAGACACACACGGACCGTACAGGAGCTGACACTGAGACACACACACGGACCGTACAGTATCTGACACTGAGACACACACTGACCGTACAGGAACTGACAATGAGACACACACGTACCGTACAGGAGCTGACACTGAGACATACACGGACCATACAGGAACTGACGCTGAGACACACACGGACCATACAGGAACCGACAATGAGACACACACATACCGTACAGGAGCTGACACCGAGACACACACGGACCTTACAGGAACTGACACTGAGACACACACGGACCATACAGGAACTGACACTGAGACACACACGGACCATACAGGAACTGACACTGAGACACACACGGACCTTACAGGAGCAGACACTGAGACACACACGGACCATACAGGAACTGACACTGAGACACACACGGACGATACAGGAACTGACACTGAGACACACACGGACCTTACAGGAACTGACACTGAGACACACACGGTCTGTACTGGAGCTGACACTGAGACATACACGGACCATACAGGAACTGACACTGAGACACACACGGACCTTACAGGAGCAGACACTGAGACACACACGGACGATACAGGAACTGACACTGAGACACACACGGTCTGTACTGGAGCTGACACTGAGACATACACGGACCATACAGGAACTGACACTGAGACACACACGGACCATACAGGGCTTGACACTGAGACGCACACGGACCGTACAGCAGCTGACACTGAGACACACACGGACCGTACAGGAGCTGACACTGAGACATACACAGACCATACAAGAACTGACACTGAGACACACACATGGACTTTACAGGAGCTGACACTGAGACACACATGGACCGTACAGGAGCTGACACTGAGACACGCACACGGACTGTACCGGAACTGCCACTGAGACACACACGGACCGTACAGGAGCTGACACTGAGACACACACGGACCGTAGAGGAGCTGACACTGAGACACACACACACGGACCGTACAGGAGCTGACACTGAGACACGCACACGGACCGTTGAGGAACTGACACTGAGACACACACGGACCAAACAGGTGCTGACACTGAGACACACACGGACCGTATAGGAACTGACACTGAGACACGCACACGGACTGTACCCGAACTGCCACTGAGACACACATGGACCGTACAGGTGCTGACACTGAGACACGCACACGGACTGTACCGGAACTGCCACTGAGACACACATGGACCGTACAGGAGCTGACACTGAGACACACACACAGGGACCATACAGGAACTGACACTGAGACACACACGGAACTTACAGGAACTGACAATGAGACACACACGGACCGTACAGGAGCTGACACTGAGTCACACACGGACCGTACAGGAGCTGACACTGAGACACACACGGACCGTACAGGAGCTGACACTGAGACACGCACACGGACTGTACCGGAACTGGCACTGAGACACACACGGACCGTACAGGAGCTGACACTGAGACACGCACACGGACTGTACCGGAACTGCCACTGAGACACACACGGACCGTACAGGAGCTGACACTGAGACATACACGGACCTTACATGAGCTGACACTGAGATACACACGGAGCGTACAGGAGCTGACACTGAGACACACACGGACCGTATAGGAACTGACCCTGGACACGCACACGGACTTTACCGGAACTGGCACTGAGACACACACGGACCGTATAGGAACTGACACTGAGACACGCACACGGACCGTACCGGAGCTGACACTGAGACACACACGGACCTTACAGGAACTGACAATGAGACACACACGGACAGTACAGGAGCTGACACGGAGACACACACTGACCGTACAGGAACTGACAATGAGACACACACGGACCATACAGGAGCTGACACTGAGACACACACGGACCGTACCGGAGCTGACACTGAGACACACACGGACCTTACAGGAACTGACAATGAGACACACACGGACAGTACAGGAGCTAACACTGAGACACACACTGACCGTACAGGAACTGACAATGAGACACACACGGACCGTACAGGAGCTGACACTGAGACACACACGGTCTGTACAGGAGCTGACACTGAGACGCACACTGACCGTACAGGAACTGACAATGAGACACACACGGACCGTACAGGAGCTGACACTGAGACACACACGGACCTTACAGGAACTGACAATGAGACACACACGGACCGTACAGGAGCTAACACTGAGACACACACTGACCGTACAGGAACTGACAATGAGACACACACGGAATATACAGGAGCTGACACTGAGCCACACACGGTCTGTACAGGAGCTGACACTGAGACGCACACTGACCGTACAGGAACTGACAATGAGACACACACGGACCGTATAGGAGCTGACACTGAGACACACACTGACCGTACAGGAACTGACAATGAGACACACACGTACCGTACAGGAGCTGACACTGAGACATACACGGACCATACAGGAACTGACGCTGAGACACACACGGACCATACAGGAACCGACAATGAGACACACACATACCGTACAGGAGCTGACACCGAGACACACACGGACCTTACAGGAACTGACACTGAGACACACACGGACCATACAGGAACTGACACTGAGACACACACGGACCATACAGGAACTGACACTGAGACACACACGGACCTTACAGGAGCAGACACTGAGACACACACGGACCATACAGGAACTGACACTGAGACACACACGGACGATACAGGAACTGACACTGAGACACACACGGACCTTACAGGAACTGACACTGAGACACACACGGTCTGTACTGGAGCTGACACTGAGACATACACGGACCATACAGGAACTGACACTGAGACACACACGGACCTTACAGGAGCAGACACTGAGACACACACGGACGATACAGGAACTGACACTGAGACACACACGGTCTGTACTGGAGCTGACACTGAGACATACACGGACCATACAGGAACTGACACTGAGACACACACGGACCATACAGGGCTTGACACTGAGACGCACACGGACCGTACAGCAGCTGACACTGAGACACACACGGACCGTACAGGAGCTGACACTGAGACATACACAGACCATACAAGAACTGACACTGAGACACACACATGGACTTTACAGGAGCTGACACTGAGACACACATGGACCGTACAGGAGCTGACACTGAGACACGCACACGGACTGTACCGGAACTGCCACTGAGACACACACGGACCGTACAGGAGCTGACACTGAGACACACACGGACCGTAGAGGAGCTGACACTGAGACACACACACACGGACCGTACAGGAGCTGACACTGAGACACGCACACGGACCGTTGAGGAACTGACACTGAGACACACACGGACCAAACAGGTGCTGACACTGAGACACACACGGACCGTATAGGAACTGACACTGAGACACGCACACGGACTGTACCCGAACTGCCACTGAGACACACATGGACCGTACAGGTGCTGACACTGAGACACGCACACGGACTGTACCGGAACTGCCACTGAGACACACATGGACCGTACAGGAGCTGACACTGAGACACACACACAGGGACCATACAGGAACTGACACTGAGACACACACGGAACTTACAGGAACTGACAATGAGACACACACGGACCGTACAGGAGCTGACACTGAGTCACACACGGACCGTACAGGAGCTGACACTGAGACACACACGGACCGTACAGGAGCTGACACTGAGACACGCACACGGACTGTACCGGAACTGGCACTGAGACACACACGGACCGTACAGGAGCTGACACTGAGACACGCACACGGACTGTACCGGAACTGCCACTGAGACACACACGGACCGTACAGGAGCTGACACTGAGACATACACGGACCTTACATGAGCTGACACTGAGATACACACGGAGCGTACAGGAGCTGACACTGAGACACACACGGACCGTATAGGAACTGACCCTGGACACGCACACGGACTTTACCGGAACTGGCACTGAGACACACACGGACCGTATAGGAACTGACACTGAGACACGCACACGGACCGTACCGGAGCTGACACTGAGACACACACGGACCTTACAGGAACTGACAATGAGACACACACGGACAGTACAGGAGCTGACACGGAGACACACACTGACCGTACAGGAACTGACAATGAGACACACACGGACCATACAGGAGCTGACACTGAGACACACACGGACCGTACCGGAGCTGACACTGAGACACACACGGACCTTACAGGAACTGACAATGAGACACACACGGACAGTACAGGAGCTAACACTGAGACACACACTGACCGTACAGGAACTGACAATGAGACACACACGGACCGTACAGGAGCTGACACTGAGACACACACGGTCTGTACAGGAGCTGACACTGAGACGCACACTGACCGTACAGGAACTGACAATGAGACACACACGGACCGTACAGGAGCTGACACTGAGACACACACGGACCTTACAGGAACTGACAATGAGACACACACGGACCGTACAGGAGCTAACACTGAGACACACACTGACCGTACAGGAACTGACAATGAGACACACACGGAATATACAGGAGCTGACACTGAGCCACACACGGTCTGTACAGGAGCTGACACTGAGACGCACACTGACCGTACAGGAACTGACAATGAGACACACACGGACCGTATAGGAGCTGACACTGAGACACACACAGACCTTACAGGAACTGACAATGAGACACACACGGACAGTACAGGAGCTAACACTGAGACACACACAGAACATTCAGGAACTGACACTGAGACACACACGGTCTGTACAGGAGCTGACACTGAGACATACACGGACCGTACAGGAACTGACGCTGAGACACACACGGACCTTACAGGAGCTGACACTGAGACACACACGGACCATACAGGGCTTGACACTGAGATGCACACGGACCGTACAGCAGCTGACACTGAGACACACACGGACCGTACAGGAGCTGACACTGAGACATACACAGACCATACAAGAACTGACACTGAGACACACACATGGACTTTACAGGAGCTGACACTGAGCCACACACACGATCTGTACAGGAGCTGACACTGAGCCACACACACGGACCGTACAGGAGCTGACACTGAGACACACACACACGGACCGTACAGGAACTGACACTGAGACACACACGGACCGTAGAGGAGCTGACACTGAGACACACACACACGGACCGTACAGGAGCTGACACTGAGACACGCACACAGACCGTGTAGGAACTGACTCTGAGACACACACGGACCAAACAGGTGCTGACACTTAGACACACACGGACCGTACAGGAGCTGACACTGAGACACGCACACGGACTGTACCGAAACTGCCACTGAGACACACACGGACCGTACAGGAGCTGACACTGAGACACACACGGACCGTACAGGAACTGACACTGAGACACACACGGACCGTCCCGGAGCTGACACTGAGACACACACGGACCGTACAGGAACTGACACTGAGACACGCACACGGACTGTACCGGAACTGGCACTGAGACACACACGGACCGTATAGGAACTGACACTGAGACACCCACACATGGACCGTACAGGAGCTGATACTGAGACACACACGGACCGTACAGGAGCTGACACTGAGACACCCACACATGGACCGTACAGGAGCTGACACTGAGACACAGCCGGACCGTACAGGAGCTAACACTGAGACACGCACACGGACTGTACCGGAACTGGCACTGAGACACACACGGACCGTACAGGAGCTGACACTGAGACATACACGGCCCGTACAGGAGCTGACACTGAGACACACACGGACCTTACAGTAACTGACACTGAGACACACATGGACCGTACAGGAGCTGACACTGAGACACACACGGACCATACAGGAACTGAAACTGAGACACCCACGGACCTTACAGGAACTGACAATGAGACACACACGGACCGTACAGGAGCTGACACTGAGACACACACGGACCTTACAGGAACTGACAATGAGACACACACGGACAGTACAGGAGCTAACACTGAGACACACACGGAACATTCAGGATTTGACACTGAGACACACACGGTCTGTACAGGAGCTGACACTGAGACATACACGGACCGTACAGGAACTGACGCTGAGACACACACGGACCTTACAGGAGCAGACACTGAGACACACACGGACCATACAGGGCTTGACACTGAGACGCACACGGACCGTACAGCAGCTGACACTGAGACACACACGGACCGTACAGGAGCTGACACTGAGACATACACGGACCATACAAGAACTGACACTGAGACACACACATGGACTTTACAGGAGCTGACACTGAGAAACACACACACGGACCGTACAGGAGCTGACACTGAGACACACACACGGACCGTACAGGAGCTGACACTGAGACACACACGGACCGTACAGGAGCTGACACTGAGACACACACGGAACGTAGAGGAGCTGACACTGAGACACACACGGACCGTAGAGGAGCTGACACTGAGACACACACGGACCGTACAGGAGCTGACACTGAGACACGCACACGGACTGTACCGGAACTGCCACTGAGACACACACGGACCGTACAGGAGCTGACACTGAGACACACACGGACCGTAGAGGAGCTGACACTGAGACACACACACACGGACCGTACAGGAGCTGACACTGAGACACGCACACGGACTGTATCGGAACTGCCACTGAGACACACACTGACCGTACAGGAACTGACAATGAGACACACACGGTCTGTACAGGAGCTGACACTGAGACATACACGGACCATACAGGAACTGACACTGAGACACACACGGTCTGTACAGGGGCTGACACTGAGACATACACGGACCATACAGGAACTGACACTGAGACACACACGGACCTTACAGGAGCAGACACTGAGACACACACGGACCATACAGGAAATGACACTGAGACACACACGGACCATACAGGAACTGACACTGAGACACACACGGTCTGTACTGGAGCTGACACTGAGACATACACGGACCGTACAGGAACTGACACTGAGACACACACGGACCATACAGGAGCTGACACTGAGACACACACGGACCTTACAGGAGCAGACACTGAGACACACACGGACCATACAGGAACTGACACTGAGACACACACGGGCCGTACAGGAGCTGACACTGAGACACACACGGACCGTACCGGAGCTGACACTGAGACACACACGGACCTTACAGCAACTGACAATGAGACACACACGGACAGTACAGGAGCTGACACTGAGACACACACTGACCGTACAGGAACTGACAATGAGACACACACGGACCATACAGGAGCTGACACTGAGACACACACAGACCGTACCGGAGCTGACACTGAGACACACACGGACCTTACAGGAACTGACAGTGAGACACACACGGACAGTACAGGAGCTAACACTGAGACACACACGGACCTTACAGGAACTGACAATGAGACACACACGGACAGTACAGGAGCTAACACTGAGACACACACGGACCTTACAGGAACTGACAATGAGACACACACGGACAGTACAGGAGCTAACACTGAGACACACACAGAACATTCAGGAACTGACAATGAGACACACACGGTCTGTACAGGAGCTGACACTGAGACATACACGGACCGTACAGGAACTGACGCTGAGACACACACGGACCTTACAGGAGCTGACACTGAGACACACACGGACCATACAGGGCTTGACACTGAGACGCACACGGACCGTACAGCAGCTGACACTGAGACACACACGGACCGTACAAGAACTGACACTGAGACACACACGGACCGTACAGCAGCTGACACTGAGACACACACGGACCGTACAGGAGCTGACACTGAGACACACATGGACCGTACAGGAGCTGACACTGAGACACACACACAGGGACCATACAGGAACTGACACTGAGACACACACGGACCGTACAGGAGCTGACACTGAGACATACACAGACCATACAAGAACTGACACTGAGACACACACATGGACTTTACAGGAGCTGACACTGAGCCACACACACGGACCGTACAGGAGCTGACACTGAGACACACACGGACCGTACAGGAGCTGACACTGAGACACGCACACGGACTGTACCGGAACTGACACTGAGACACACACACACGGACCGTACAGGAGCTGACACTGAGACACGCACACGGACTGTACCGGAACTGCCACTGAGACACACACGGACCGTACAGGAGCTGACACTGAGACACACACGGACCGTACAGGAACTGACACTGAGACACACACGGACCGTCCCGGAGCTGACACTGAGACACACACGGACCGTACAGGAACTGACACTGAGACACGCACACGGACTGTACCGGAACTGGCACTGAGACACACACGGACCGTATAGGAACTGACACTGAGACACACACGGACCGTACAGGAACTGACACTGAGACACCCACACATGGACCGTATAGGAACTGACACTGAGACACACACGGACCGTACAGTAACTGACACTGAGACACACACGGACCATACAAGAACTGACACTGAGACACACACATGGACCGTACCGAAACTCACGCTGAGACACACACGGTCTGTACAGGAACTGACACTGAGACACACACGGACCTTACAGGAACTGACACTGAGACACACACGGACCATACAGGAGCTGACACTGAGACACACACGGACCGTACAGGAGCTGACACTGAGACACACACATGGACCGTACAGGAGCTGACACTGAGACACACACATGGACCGTACAGTAACTGACAATGAGACACACACGGTCTGTACAGGAGCTGACACTGAGACACACACGGTCTGTACAGGAGCTGACACTGAGACACACACGGACCTTACAGGAGCTGACACTGAGACACACACGGACCGTACATGAGCTGACACTGAGACATACACGGACCGTACATGAGCTGACACTGAGACATACACGGACCGTACATGAGCTGACACTGAGACACACACGGACCGTCCCGGAGCTGACACTGAAACACACACGGACCGTATAGGAACTGACACTGAGACACGCACACGGACTGTACCGGAACTGGCACTGAGACACACATGGACCGTACAGGAACTGACACTGAGACACACACGGACCGTACAGGAGCTGACACTGAGACACACACGGACCTTACAGGAACTGACACTGAGACACACACACAGGGACCATACAGGAACTGGCACTGAGACACACATGGACCGTACAGTAACTGACACTGAGACACACACGGACCGTACATGAGCTGACACTGAGACATACACGGACCGTACATGAGCTGACACTGAGACACACACGGACCGTATAGGAACTGACACTGAGACACGCACACGGACTGTACCGGAACTGGCACTGAGACACACACACAGGGACCATACAGGAACTGACACTGAGACACACACGGACCATACAGGAACTGACACTGAGACACACACGGACCTTACAGGAACTGACAATGAGATACATACGGACCATACAGGAGTTGACACTGAGACAAACACGGACCGTACAGGAACTGACAATGAGACACACACGGACAGTACAGGAGCTAACACTGAGACACACACGGAACATTCAGGAACTGACACTGAGACACACACGGACCGTACAGGAACTGACGCTGAGACACACACGGACCTTACAGGAGCTGACACTGAGACACACACGGACCATACAGGGCTTGACACTGAGACGCACACGAACCATACAGCAGCTGACACTGAGACACACACGGACCTTACAGGAACTGACAATGAGACACACACGGACCGTACAGGAACTGACAATGAGACACACACGGACCGTACGGGAACTGACAATGAGACACACACGGACAGTACAGGAGCTAACACTGAGACACACACGGAACATTCAGGAACTGACACTGAGACACACACGGTCTGTACAGGAGCTGACACTGAGACACACACGGACAGTACAGGAGCTAACACTGAGACACACACGGAACATTCAGGAACTGACACTGAGACACACACGGACCGTACAGGAACTGACGCTGAGACACACACGGACCTTACAGGAGCTGACACTGAGACACACACGGACCATACAGGGCTTGACACTGAGACGCACACGAACCATACAGCAGCTGACACTGAGACACACACGGACCTTACAGGAACTGACAATGAGACACACACGGACAGTACAGGAGCTAACACTGAGACACACACGGAACATTCAGGAACTGACACTGAGACACACACGGTCTGTACAGGAGCTGACACTGAGACATACACGGACCTTACAGGAGCTGACACTGAGACACACACGGACCATACAGGGCTTGACACTGAGACGCACACGGACCGTACAGCAGCTGACATTGAGACACACACGGACCGTACAGGAGCTGACATTGAGACACACATGGACCGTACAGGAGCTGACACTGAAACACGCACACGGACTGTACCGGAACTGCCACTGAGACACACACGGACCGTACAGGAGCTGACACTGAGTCACACACAGACCGTACAGGAGCTGACACTGAGACACACACACACGGACCGTACAGGAGCTGACACTGAGACACGCACACGGACTGTACCGGAACTGCCACTGAGACACACACGGACCGTACAGGAGCTGACACTGAGACACACACGGACCGTACAGGAACTGACAGTGAGACACACGGACCTTACAGGAGCAGACGCTGAGACACACACGGACCATACAGGAAATGAAACTGAGACACACACTGACCGTACAGGAACTGACACTGAGACACACACAGACCGTACAGGAGCTGACACTGAGACACACACTGACCGTACAGGAACTGACAATGAGACACACACGGACCATACAAGAACTGACACTGAGACACACACGGACCGTACAGGAGCTGACACTGAGACACACACACACGGACCGTAGAGGAGCTGACACTGAGACACACACACACGGACCGTACAGGAGCTGACACTGAGACACGCACACGGACTGTACCGGAACTGCCACTGAGACACACACGGACCGTACAGGAGCTGACACTGAGACACACACGGACCGTAGAGGAGCTGACACTGAGACACACACACACGGACCGTACAGGAGCTGACACTGAGACACGCACACGGACTGTACCGGAACTGCCACTGAGACACACACGGACCGTACAGTAACTGACACTGAGACACACGCTGACCGTACAGGAACTGACAATGAGACACACACGTACCGTACAGGAGCTGACACTGAGACACACACGGACCTTACAGGAACTGACAATGAGACACACACGGTCTGTACAGGAGCTGACACTGAGACATACACGGACCATACAGGAACTGACACTGAGACACACACGGACCTTACAGGAGCAGACACTGAGACACACACGGACCATACAGGAACTGACACTGAGACACACATGGACTGTAGAGGAGCTGACACTGAGACATACATGGACTGTAGAGGAGCTGACACTGAGACACACACGGACCGTATAGGAACTGACACTGAGACACGCACACGGACTGTACCGGAACTGCCACTGAGACACACATGGACTGTAGAGGAGCTGACACTGAGACACACATGGACTGTAGAGGAGCTGACACTGAGACACACACGGACCGTATAGGAACTGACACTGAGACACGCACACGGACTGTACCGGAACTGACAGTGAGACACACGGAACTTACAGGAGCAGACATTGAGACACACGGACCTTACAGGAGCAGACACTGAGACACACACGGACCGTACAGGAACTGACACTGAGACACACACACGGACCGTACAGTAACTGACACTGAGACACACACGGACCGTACAGGAACTGACAGTGAGACACACGGACCTTACAGGAGCAGACACTGAGACACACACGGACCATACAGGAACTGACACTGAGACACACACACGGACCATACAGTAACTGACACTGAGACACACACGGACCGTACAGGAGCTTACACTGAGACACACACGGACCGTACAGGAACTGACACTGAGACACACACACGGACCGTACAGTAACTGACACTGAGACACACACGGACCGTACAGGAGCTGACATTGAGACACACACGGACCTTACAGGAGCTGACACTGAGACACACATGGACTGTACAGGAGCCGACACTGAGACACACACGGACCATACAGGAACTGACAATGAGACACACACGGTCTGTGCAGGAGCTGACACTGAGACATACACTGACCGTACAGGAGCTGTCACTGAGACACACACGGACCATACAGGAGCTGACACTGAGACACACACGGACCATACAGGAGCTTACACTGAGACACACACGGACCGTACAGGAGCTGACACTGAGACACACACTGACCGTACAGGAGCTGTCACTGAGACACACACGGACCATACAGGAGCTGACACTGAGACACACACGGACCATACAGGAGCTTACACTGAGACACACACGGACCGTACAGGAACTGACAATGAGACACACACGGTCTGTACAGGAGCTGACACTGAGACACACACGGACCGTACAGGAACTGACACTGAGACACACACGGTCTGTACAGGAGCTGACACTGAGACACACACGGACCATACAGGAACTGACACTGAGACACACACGGTCTGTACAGGGGCTGACACTGAGACACACACGGACGATACAGGAACTGACACTGAGACATACACGGACCATACAGGAGCTGACACTGAGACACACATGGACCATACAGGAGCTGACACTGATACACACACACAGGGACCATACAGGAACTGACACTGAGACACACACGGACCTTACAGGAACTGACAATGAGACACACACGGACCTTCCAGGAACTGACAATGAGACACACACGGACCATACAGGAACTGACACTGAGACACACACGGACCGTCCCGGAGCTGACACTGAGACACACACGGACCGTCCCGGAGCTGACACTGAGACACACACAGACCGTACAGGAGCTGACACTGAGACACACACGGACCTTCCAGGAACTGACAATGAGACACACACGGACCGTACAGGAGCTGACACTGAGACACAGACGGACCGTCCCGGAGCTGACACTGAGACACACATGGACCATACAGGAGCTGACACTGAGTCACACACGGACCGTACAGGAGCTGACACTGAGACACACATGGACCGCACAGGAGCTGACACTGAGACACGCACACGGACTGTACCGGAACTGCCACTGAGACACACACGGACCGTACAGGAGCTGACACTGAGACACACACATGGACCGTACAGTAACTTGACACTGAGACACACACGGACCGTACATGAGCTGACACTGAGACATACACGGACCGTACATGAGCTGACACTGAGACACACACGGACCGTACAGGAGCTGACACTGAGACACACACGGACCGTCCCGGAGCTGACACTGAGACACACACGGACCGTATAGGACCTGACACTGAGACACGCACACGGACTGTACCGGAACTGGCACTGAGACACACACGGACCGTATAGGAACTGACACTGAGACACCCACACATGGACCGTACAGGAGCTGACACTGAGACACACACGGACCGTACAGGAGCTGACACTGAGACATACACGGACCGTACAGGAGCTGACACTGAGACACACACGGACCGTACAGGAGCTGACACTGAGACACACACGGACCGTCCCGGAGCTGACACTGTGACCCACACGGACCGTAAAGGAGCTGACACTGAGACACACATGGACCGTACAGGAACTGACACTGAGTCACACACGGACCGTACAGGAGCTGACACTGAGACACACACACATGGACCGTACAGGAACTGACACTGAGACGCACACGGACAGTACAGGAGCTGACACTGAGACACACACGGACCGTACAGGAGCTGACACTGAGACACACACACAGGGACCATACAGGAACTGACACTGAGACACACACGGACCGTCCCGGAGCTGACACTGAGACACACACACATGGACCGTACAGGAGCTGACACTGAGACATACATGGACCGTACAGGAACTGACACTGAGACACACACGGACCGTCCCGGAGCTGACACTGTGACCCACACGGACCGTACAGGAGCTGACACTGAGACACACACGGACCGTACAGGAGCTGACACTGAGACACACGCACATGGACCGTACAGGAACTGACACTGAGACACACACGGACCGTCCCGGAGCTGACACTGTGACCCACACGGACCGTACAGGAGCTAACACTGAGACACACACACATGCACCGTACAGGATCTGACACTGAGACATGCACACGGACTGTACCGGAGCTGACACTGAGACACACATGGACCGTACAGGAGCTGACACTGAGACACACACACAGGGACCATACAGGAACTGACACTGAGACACACACGGACCTTACAGGAGCTGACACTGAGACACACACGGACAGTACAGGAGCTGACACTGAGACACACACGGACCGTACAGGAGCTGACACTGAGACACACACGGACCTTACAGGAGCTGACACTGAGACACACACGGACAGTACAGGAGCTGACACTGAGACACACATGGACCGTACAGGAGCTGACACTGAGACACACACGGACCTTACAGGAGCTGACACTGAGACACACACGGACAGTACAGGAGCTGACACTGAGACACACATGGACCGTACAGGAGCTGACACTGAGACACACACGGACAGTACAGGAGCTGACACTGAGACACACATGGACCGTACTGGAGCTGACACTGAGACACACACACAGGGACCATACAGGAACTGACACTGAGACACACACGGACCTTACAGGAGCTGACACTGAGACACACACGGACAGTACAGGAGCTGACACTGAGACACACATGGACCGTACAGGAGCTGACACTGAGACACACACACAGGGACCATACAGGAACTGACACTGAGACACACACGGACCTTACAGGAGCTGACACTGAGACACACACGGACAGTACAGGAGCTGACACTGAGACACACACGGACCGTACAGGAGCTGACACTGAGACACACACGGACCGTACAGGAGCTGACACTGAGACACACACGGACCGTCCCGGAGCTGACACTGTGACCCACACGGACCGTAAAGGAGCTGACACTGAGACACACATGGACCGTACAGGAACTGACACTGAGACACACACGGACCGTACAGGAGCTGACACTGAGACACACACACATGGACCGTACAGGAACTGACACTGAGACACACACGGACAGTACAGGAGCTGACACTGAGACACACACGGACCGTACAGGAGCTGACACTGAGACACACACACAGGGACCATACAGGAACTGACACTGAGACACACACGGACCGTCCCGGAGCTGACACTGAGACACACACACATGGACCGTACAGGAGCTGACACTGAGACATACATGGACCGTACAGGAACTGACACTGAGACACACACGGACCGTCCCGGAGCTGACACTGTGACCCACACGGACCGTACAGGAGCTGACACTGAGACACACACGGACCGTACAGGAGCTGACACTGAGACACACACACATGGACCGTACAGGAACTGACACTGAGACACACACGGACCGTCCCGGAGCTGACACTGTGACCCACACGGACCGTACAGGAGCTAACACTGAGACACACACACATGCACCGTACAGGATCTGACACTGAGACATGCACACGGACTGTACCGGAGCTGACACTGAGACACACATGGACCGTACAGGAGCTGACACTGAGACACACACACAGGGACCATACAGGAACTGACACTGAGACACACACGGACCTTACAGGAGCTGACACTGAGACACACACACAGGGACCATACAGGAACTGACACTGAGACACACACGGACCTTACAGGAGCTGACACTGAGACACACACGGACAGTACAGGAGCTGACACTGAGACACACACGGACCGTACAGGAGCTGACACTGAGACACACACGGACCTTACAGGAGCTGACACTGAGACACACACGGACAGTACAGGAGCTGACACTGAGACACACATGGACCGTACAGGAGCTGACACTGAGACACACACGGACCTTACAGGAGCTGACACTGAGACACACACGGACAGTACAGGAGCTGACACTGAGACACACATGGACCGTACAGGAGCTGACACTGAGACACACACGGACAGTACAGGAGCTGACACTGAGACACACATGGACCGTACTGGAGCTGACACTGAGACACACACACAGGGACCATACAGGAACTGACACTGAGACACACACGGACCTTACAGGAGCTGACACTGAGACACACACGGACAGTACAGGAGCTGACACTGAGACACACATGGACCGTACAGGAGCTGACACTGAGACACACACACAGGGACCATACAGGAACTGACACTGAGACACACACGGACCTTACAGGAGCTGACACTGAGACACACACGGACAGTACAGGAGCTGACACTGAGACACACACGGACCGTACAGGAACTGACACTGAGACACACACGGACCTTACAGGAGCTGACACTGAGACACACACGGACAGTACAGGAACTGACACTGAGACACACACGGACCGTCCCGGAGCTGACACTGTGACCCACACGGACCGTCCCGGAGCTGACACTGTGACCCACACGGACCGTACAGGAACTGACAATGAGACACACACGGTCTGTACAGGAGCTGACACTGAGACATACACGGACCATACAGGAACTGACACTGAGACACACACGGACCTTACAGGAGCAGACACTGAGACACACACGGACCATACAGGAACTGACACTGAGACACACATGGACTGTAGAGGAGCTGACACTGAGACATACATGGACTGTAGAGGAGCTGACACTGAGACACACACGGACCGTATAGGAACTGACACTGAGACACGCACACGGACTGTACCGGAACTGCCACTGAGACACACATGGACTGTAGAGGAGCTGACACTGAGACACACATGGACTGTAGAGGAGCTGACACTGAGACACACACGGACCGTATAGGAACTGACACTGAGACACGCACACGGACTGTACCGGAACTGACAGTGAGACACACGGAACTTACAGGAGCAGACATTGAGACACACGGACCTTACAGGAGCAGACACTGAGACACACACGGACCGTACAGGAACTGACACTGAGACACACACACGGACCGTACAGTAACTGACACTGAGACACACACGGACCGTACAGGAACTGACAGTGAGACACACGGACCTTACAGGAGCAGACACTGAGACACACACACGGACCATACAGTAACTGACACTGAGACACACACGGACCGTACAGGAGCTTACACTGAGACACACACGGACCGTACAGGAACTGACACTGAGACACACACACGGACCGTACAGTAACTGACACTGAGACACACACGGACCGTACAGGAGCTGACATTGAGACACACACGGACCTTACAGGAGCTGACACTGAGACACACATGGACTGTACAGGAGCCGACACTGAGACACACACGGACCATACAGGAACTGACAATGAGACACACACGGTCTGTGCAGGAGCTGACACTGAGACATACACTGACCGTACAGGAGCTGTCACTGAGACACACACGGACCATACAGGAGCTGACACTGAGACACACACGGACCATACAGGAGCTTACACTGAGACACACACGGACCGTACAGGAGCTGACACTGAGACACACACTGACCGTACAGGAGCTGTCACTGAGACACACACGGACCATACAGGAGCTGACACTGAGACACACACGGACCATACAGGAGCTTACACTGAGACACACACGGACCGTACAGGAACTGACAATGAGACACACACGGTCTGTACAGGAGCTGACACTGAGACACACACGGACCGTACAGGAACTGACACTGAGACACACACGGTCTGTACAGGAGCTGACACTGAGACACACACGGACCATACAGGAACTGACACTGAGACACACACGGTCTGTACAGGGGCTGACACTGAGACACACACGGACGATACAGGAACTGACACTGAGACATACACGGACCATACAGGAGCTGACACTGAGACACACACGGACCATACAGGAGCTGACACTGATACACACACACAGGGACCATACAGGAACTGACACTGAGACACACACGGACCTTACAGGAACTGACAATGAGACACACACGGACCTTCCAGGAACTGACAATGAGACACACACGGACCATACAGGAACTGACACTGAGACACACACGGACCGTCCCGGAGCTGACACTGAGACACACACGGACCGTCCCGGAGCTGACACTGAGACACACACAGACCGTACAGGAGCTGACACTGAGACACACACGGACCTTCCAGGAACTGACAATGAGACACACACGGACCGTACAGGAGCTGACACTGAGACACAGACGGACCGTCCCGGAGCTGACACTGAGACACACATGGACCATACAGGAGCTGACACTGAGTCACACACGGACCATACAGGAGCTGACACTGAGACACACATGGACCGCACAGGAGCTGACACTGAGACACGCACACGGACTGTACCGGAACTGCCACTGAGACACACACGGACCGTACAGGAGCTGACACTGAGACACACACATGGACCGTACAGTAACTTGACACTGAGACACACACGGACCGTACATGAGCTGACACTGAGACATACACGGACCGTACATGAGCTGACACTGAGACACACACGGACCGTACAGGAGCTGACACTGAGACACACACGGACCGTCCCGGAGCTGACACTGAGACACACACGGACCGTATAGGACCTGACACTGAGACACGCACACGGACTGTACCGGAACTGGCACTGAGACACACACGGACCGTATAGGAACTGACACTGAGACACCCACACATGGACCGTACAGGAGCTGACACTGAGACACACACGGACCGTACAGGAGCTGACACTGAGACATACACGGACCGTACAGGAGCTGACACTGAGACACACACGGACCGTACAGGAGCTGACACTGAGACACACACGGACCGTCCCGGAGCTGACACTGAGACACACACGGACAGTACAGGAGCTGACACTGAGACACACATGGACCGTACAGGAGCTGACACTGAGACACACACGGACAGTACAGGAGCTGACACTGAGACACACACGGACCGTACAGGAGCTGACACTGAGACACACACACAGGGACCATACAGGAACTGACACTGAGACACACACGGACCGTCCCGGAGCTGACACTGAGACACACACACATGGACCGTACAGGAGCTGACACTGAGACATACATGGACCGTACAGGAACTGACACTGAGACACACACGGACCGTCCCGGAGCTGACACTGTGACCCACACGGACCGTACAGGAGCTGACACTGAGACACACACGGACCGTACAGGAGCTGACACTGAGACACACACACATGGACCGTACAGGAACTGACACTGAGACACACACGGACCGTCCCGGAGCTGACACTGTGACCCACACGGACCGTACAGGAGCTAACACTGAGACACACACACATGCACCGTACAGGATCTGACACTGAGACATGCACACGGACTGTACCGGAGCTGACACTGAGACACACATGGACCGTACAGGAGCTGACACTGAGACACACACACAGGGACCATACAGGAACTGACACTGAGACACACACGGACCTTACAGGAGCTGACACTGAGACACACACGGACAGTACAGGAGCTGACACTGAGACACACACGGACCGTACAGGAGCTGACACTGAGACACACACGGACCTTACAGGAGCTGACACTGAGACACACACGGACAGTACAGGAGCTGACACTGAGACACACATGGACCGTACAGGAGCTGACACTGAGACACACACGGACCTTACAGGAGCTGACACTGAGACACACACGGACAGTACAGGAGCTGACACTGAGACACACATGGACCGTACAGGAGCTGACACTGAGACACACACGGACAGTACAGGAGCTGACACTGAGACACACATGGACCGTACTGGAGCTGACACTGAGACACACACACAGGGACCATACAGGAACTGACACTGAGACACACACGGACCTTACAGGAGCTGACACTGAGACACACACGGACAGTACAGGAGCTGACACTGAGACACACATGGACCGTACAGGAGCTGACACTGAGACACACACACAGGGACCATACAGGAACTGACACTGAGACACACACGGACCTTACAGGAGCTGACACTGAGACACACACGGACAGTACAGGAGCTGACACTGAGACACACACGGACCGTACAGGAACTGACACTGAGACACACACGGACCTTACAGGAGCTGACACTGAGACACACACGGACAGTACAGGAACTGACACTGAGACACACACGGACCATCCCGGAGCTGACACTGTGACCCACACGGACCGTCCCGGAGCTGACACTGTGACCCACACGGACCGTACAGGAGCTGACACTGAGACACACACACATGGACCGTACAGGAACTGACACTGAGACACACACGGACCGTCCCGGAGCTGACACTGTGACCCACACGGACCGTACAGGAGCTAACACTGAGACACACACACATGCACCGTACAGGATCTGACACTGAGACATGCACACGGACTGTACCGGAGCTGACACTGAGACACACATGGACCGTACAGGAGCTGACACTGAGACACACACACAGGGACCATACAGGAACTGACACTGAGACACACACGGACCTTACAGGAGCTGACACTGAGACACACACGGACAGTACAGGAGCTGACACTGAGACACACACGGACCGTACAGGAGCTGACACTGAGACACACACACAGGGACCGTACAGGAGCTGACACTGAGACACACACACATGGACCATACAGGAACTGACACTGAGACACACACGGACCTTACAGGAGCTGACACTGAGACACACACGGACAGTACAGGAGCTGACACTGAGACACACACGGACCGTACAGGAGCTGACACTGAGACACACACACAGGGACCATACAGGAACTGACACTGAGACACACACGGACCGTACAGGAGCTGACACTGAGACACACACGGACCGTACAGGAGCTGACACTGAGACACACACGGACAGTACAGGAGCTAACACTGAGACACACACGGAACATTCAGGAACTGACACTGAGACACACACGGACAGTACAGGAGCTGACACTGAGACACACACACATGGACCGTACAGGAGCTGACACTGAGATACGCACACGGATTGTACCGGAACTGCCACTGAGACACACACGGACCGTACAGGAGCTGACACTGAGACACACACACGGACCGTACCGGAACAGACAATGAGACACACACGGACAGTACAGGAGCTAACACTGAGACACACACGGAACATTCAGGAACTGACACTGAGACACACACGGACAGTACAGGAGCTGACACTGAGACACACACACATGGACCGTACAGGAGCTGACACTGAGATACGCACACGGACTGTACCGGAACTGCCACTGAGACACACACGGACCGTACAGGAGCTGACACTGAGACACACACACGGACCGTACAGTAACTGACACTGAGACACACACTGACCGTACAGGAACTGACACTGAGCCACACACACACACGGATCGTACAGGAACTGACACTGAGACACACGGACCGTACATGTGGTGAGCTTCCTTCTTGAACTGCTGCAGTCCATGTGGGGTAGGTACACCCACAGTGCTTTTCGGAAGGGAGTTCCAGGATTTTGACCCAGCGACATTGAAAGAGCGGCGATATAGTTCCAAGTCAGGATGGTGTGTGACCTGGAGGGGAACTTGCAGGTGGTGGTGTTCCCATGTATTTGCTGCCCTTGTCCTTCTAATTGGTAGAGGTTGCGGATTTGGAAGGTGCTGTCTAAGGAGCCTTGGTGCATTGCTGCAGTGCATCTTGTAGATGGTACACACTGCTGCCACTGTGCATTGGTGGTGGAGGGGGTGAATGTTTGTAGATGGGGTGCCAATCAAGTGGGCTGCTTTGTCCTGGATGGTGTTGAGCTTCTTGAGTGTTGTTGGAGCTGCACCCATCCAGGCAAGTGGAGAGTATTCCATCACACTCCTGACTTGTACCTTGTAGATGGCGGATAGGCTTTGGGGAGTCAGGAGGTGAGTTACTCGCCGCAGGATTCCTAGCCTCTGACCTGCTCTTGTAGCCATGGTATTTATATCGCTACTCCAGTTCAGTTTCTGGTCAATGGTAGCGCCTAGGATGTTGATAGTGGGGGATTCAGTGATGGTAATGCCATTGAATGTCAAGGGGAGATGGTTAGATTCTCTCTTGTTGGAGATGGTCATTGCCTGGCACTTGTGTGGCACGAATGTTACTTGCCACTTATCAGCCCAAGCCTGGATATTGTCCAGGTCTTGCTGCATTTCTACACGGACTGCTTCAGTATCTGAGGAGTCACGAATGGTGCTGAACATTGTGCAATCATCAGCGAACATCCCCACTTCTGACCTAATGATTGAAGGAAGGTCATTGATGAAGCAGCTGAAGATGGTTGGGCCTAGGACACTACCCTGAGGAACTCCTGCAGTGATGTCCTGGAGCTCAGATGATTGACCTCCAACAACCACAACCATCGTCCTTTGCGCTAGGTATAACTCCAGCCAGTGGAGGGTTTTTCCCCTGATTCCCATTGACTTCAGTTTTGCTCGGGCTCCTTGATGCCATACTCAGTCAAATGCTGCCTTGATGTCAAGGGCAGTCACTTTCACCTCCCTTCTGGAGTTCAGCTCTTTAGTCCATGTGTGAACCAAGGCTTTAATGAGGTCAGGAGCTGAGTGGCCCTGGCGGAACCCAAACTGAGCATCACTGAGAATGTTATTGCTAAGCAAGTGCAGCTTGATGGCACTGTTGATGACACCTTCCATCACTTTACTGATGATTGAGAGGAGGCTGATGGGGCAGTAATTGTCCGGGTTGGATTTGTCCTGCTTTTTGTGTACAGGACATACCTGGGCAATTTTCCACATTGCCGGGTAGATGCCGGTGTTGTAGCTGTACTGGAACAGCTTGGCTAGGGGCACGGCAAGTTCTGGAGCACAGGTCTTCAGTACTATTGCTGGAATATTGTCAGGGCCCATAGCCTTTGCAGTATCCAGTGCCTACAGTCGTTTTTTGATATCACGCGGAGTGAATTGAATTGGCTGAAGTCTGACATCTGTGATGCTGGGGACTTCAGGAGGAGGCCGAGATGGATCATCAACTCGGCACTTCTGGCTGAAGATTGTTGCAAATGCTTCAACCTTATCTTTCGCACTGATGTGCTGGGCTCCCCCATCATTGAGGATGGGGATATTTGTGGAGCTACCTCCTCCAGTTAGTTGTTTAATTGTCCACCACCATTCACGACTGGATGTGGCAGGACTGCAGAGCTTAGATCTGATCCGTTGGTTATAGGATCGCTTAGCTCTGTCTATCGCATGCTGCTTATGCAGTTTGGCATGCAGATAGTCCTGTGTTGTAACTTCACCAGGTTGACACCTCATTTTGAGGTATGCCTGGTGCTGCTCCTGACATGCCCTCCTGCACTCTTCATTGAACCAGGGTTAGTCTCCTGGCTTGATGGTAATGGTAGAGTGGGGGATATGCCGGGCCATGAGGTTACAGATTGTGGTTGAGTACAATTCTGCTGCTGCTGTTGACCCACAGCGCCTCATGGATGCCCAGTTTTGCATTGCTAGATCTGTTCGAAATCTATCCCATTTAGCACGGTGATAGTGCCACACAAAACAATGGAGGGTATCCTCAATGTGAAGGCGGACTTCGTCTCCACAAGGACGGTTCGGTGGTCACTCCTACCAATATCGTCATGGACAGAAACATCTGCAGCAGGCAGATTGGTGAGGACGAGGTCAAGTATGTTTTCCTCTCGTGTTGGTTCCCTCACCACCTGCCGCAGACCCAGTTGAGCAGCTATGTCCTTTAGGACTCGGCCAGCTCGGTCAGTAGTGGTGCTACCGAGCCACTCTTGGTGATGGACATTGATGTCCCCCACCCAGAGTACATTCTGTGCCCTTTCCACCCTCAGTGCTTCCTCCAAGTGCTGTTCAACATGGAGGAGTACTGACTCATCAGCTGAGGGAGGGTGGTAGGTGGTAATCAGTAGGGGGTTACCTTGCCCATGTTTGGCCTGATGCCATGAGACATCATGGGGTCCGGAGTCGATGTTGAGGACTCCCAGGGCAACTCCCTCCCGACTGTATACCACTGTGCTGCCATCTCTGCCCAGCCGGTGGGACAGGACATACCCGGGGATGGTGATGGTGGTGTTTGGGACATTGTCAGTAAGGTATGATTCCGTGAGTATGACTATGTCAGGCTGTTGCTTGACTAGTCTGTGGGACAGCTCTCCCAACTTTGGCACAAGCCCCCAGATGTTAGTAAGGAGGACTTTGCAGGGTTGACAGGGCTGGGTTTGCTGTTGTCGTTTCCGGTGCCTCGGTCGATGCCGGGTGGTCAGTCCGGTTTAATTCCTTTTTATAGACTTTGTAGCGGTTAGATACAACTGAGTGGCTTGCTAGGCCATTTCGAGGGCATGTAAGAGTTAACCACATTGCTGTAGGTCTGGAGTCACATGTAGGCCAGACCAGGTAAGGACGGCAGATTTCCTTCCCTAAAGGACATTAGTGAACCAGATGGGTTTTTACAACAATCAACAATGGTTTCATGGCCATTATTAGAGTAGTTTTTAATTCCATATTTATTAATTAAATTCAAATTCCACCTTCTGCTGTGGTGGGATTCGAACCCATGTTCCGAGAGAAATACCCTGGGTCTCTGCGTGACTAGTCTCGTGAAAATACCACTACGCCACCGTCTACATACACGGACCTCACAGGAGCTGACACTGAGACACACACGGACCTTACAGGAGCTGACACTGAGACACACACGGAGCGTACAGGAGCTGACACTGTGACACACACACGGACCGTACGGGAGCTGACACTGAGACACACACGGACCGCACAGGAGCTGACACTGAGACACACACGGACCGCACAGGAGCTGACACTGAGACACACACACGGACCGTACGGGAGCTGACACTGAGACACACACGGAACGTACAGGAGCTGACACTGAGACACACACGGACCTCACAGGAGCTGACACTGAGACACACACGGACCGCACAGGAGCTGACACTGAGACACACACGGACCGCACAGGAGCTGACACTGAGACACACACACGGACCGTACAGGAGCTGACACTGAGACACACAAGGACCGTACAGGAGCTGACACTGAGACACACACACGGTCCGTACAGGAGCTGACACTGAGACACACACGGAACGTACAGGAGCTGACACTGAGACACACACAGAACGTACAGGAGCTGACACTGAGACACACACGGAAAGTACAGGAGCTGACACTGAGACACACACGGACCGTACAGCAGCTGACACTGAGACACACACGGACCGTACAGCAGCTGACACTGAGACACACACGGAACGTACAGGAGCTGACACTGAGACACACACACGGAACGTACAGGAGCTGACACTGAGACACACACACGGAACATAAAGGAGCTGACACTGAGACACACACGGACCGTACAGGAGCTGACACTGAGACACACACGGACCGTACAGGAACTGACAATGAGACACACACGGACCTTACAGGAGCTGACTTTGAGACACACATGGACCGTACAGGAGCTGACACTGAGACACACATGGACCTTACAGGAGCTGACACTGAGTCACACACGGACCATACCGGAGCTGACACAGAGACACACACGGAACGTACAGGAGCTGACACTGAGACACACACGGAACGTACAGGAGCTGACAATGAGACACACGCGGACCGTACAGGAGCTGACACTGAGTCACACACGGACCATACAGGAGCTGACACTGAGACACACACGGACCGTACAGGAGCTGTCACTGAGACACACACGGACCGTACAGGAGCTGTCACTGAGTCACACACGGACCATACCGGAGCTGACACTGAGACACACACGGAACGTACAGGAGCTGACACTGAGACACACACGGACCGTACAGGAGCTGTCACTGAGTCACACACGGACCATACAGGAGCTGTCACTGAGTCACACACGGACCATACCGGAGCTGACACTGAGACACACACGGACCTCACAGGAGCTGACACTGAGTCACACACGGACCATACCGGAGCTGACACTGAGACACACACGGAACGTACAGGAGCTGACACTGAGACACACGGACCGTACAGGAGCTGACACTGAGACACACACGGACCGTACAGGAGCTGACACTGAGACACACGGACCGTACAGGAGCTGACACTGAGACGCACACGGACCATACAGGAGCTGACACTGAGACACATGGACCGTACAGGAGCTGACACTGAGACACACATGGACCGTACAGGAGCTGACACTGAGACACACACGGACCTTACAGGAGCTGATACTGAGACACACACGGACCATACCGAAGCTGACACTGAGGCACACACGGACCATTCCGGAGCTGACACTGAGGCACACACGGACCATTCCGGAGCTGACACTGAGACACACACGGACCATACCGGAGCTGACACTGAGGCACACACGGACCATTCCGGAGCTGACACTGAGACACACACGGACCTTACAGGAACTGACACTGAGACACACACGGACCGTACAGGAGCTGACACTGAGACACACGGACCGTCCAGGAGCTGACACTGAGTCACACACGGACCATACAGGAGCTGACACTGAGACACACGGACCGTACAGGAGCTGACACTGAGACACACACACGGACCGTGCAGGAGCTGACACTGAGACACACGGACCGTCCAGGAGCTGACACTGAGTCACACACGGACCATACAGGAGCTGACACTGAGACACACGGACCGTACAGGAGCTGTCACTGAGACACACACACGGACCGTGCAGGAGATGACACTGAGGCACACACGGACCATACCGGAGCTGACACTGAGGCACACACGGACCATACAGGAACTGACACTGAGACACACACAGACCGTACAGGAGCTGACACTGAGACACACACGGACCTTACAGGAGCTGACACTGAGGCACACACGGACCATACAGGAACTGACACTGAGACACACACGGACCGTACAGGAGCTGACACTGAGACACACACGGACCTTACAGGAGCTGACACTGAGGCACACACGGACCATACAGGAACTGACACTGAGACACACACGGACCGTACAGGAGCTGACACTGAGACACACACGGACCTTACAGGAGCTGACACTGAGACACACACGGACCGTCCAGGAGCTGACACTGAGTCACACACGGACCATACCGGAGCTGACAATGAGACACACACGGACCGTCTAGGAGCTGACACTGAGTCACACACGGACCATACCGGAGCTGACTCTGAGACACACACGGAACGTACAGAAGCTGACAATGAGTCACACACGGACCTTACAGGAACTGACACTGAGACACACACGGACCGTACAGGAGCTGACACTGAGACACACACGGACCTTACAGGAGCTGACACTGAGTCACACACGGAACGTACAGGAGCTGACACTGAGACACACACGGACCTTGCAGGAGCTGACACTGAGTCACACACGGAACGTACAGGAGCTGACACTGAGACACACACGGACCGTACAGGAGCTGACACTGAGACACACACGGACCTTACAGGAGCTGACACTGAGTCACACACGGAACGTACAGGAGCTGACACTGAGATGCACACGGACCATACAGGAGCTGACACTGAGTCACACACGGAACGTACAGGAGCTGACACTGAGCCACACATGGACCGCACAGGAGCTGACACTGAGACACACACGGACCATACAGGAGCTGACACTGAGACACACACGGACCATACAGGAGCTGACACTGAGTCACACACGGAACGTACAGGAGCTGACACTGAGTCACACACGGAACGTACAGGAGCTGACACTGAGCCACACATGGACCGCACAGGAGCTGACACTGAGACACACACACGGACCGTACAGGAGCTGTCACTGAGTCACACACGGACCATACCGGAGCTGACACTGAGACACACACGGACCATACAGGAGCTGTCACTGAGTCACACACGGACCATACCGGAGCTGACACTGAGACACACACGGACCTCACAGGAGCTGACACTGAGTCACACACGGACCATACCGGAGCTGACACTGAGACACACACGGAACGTACAGGAGCTGACACTGAGACACACACGGACCATACAGGAGCTGACACTGAGACACACGGACCGTACAGGAGCTGACACTGAGACACACACGGACCGTACAGGAGCTGACACTGAGACACACACGGACCTTACAGGAGCTGACACTGAGACACACACGGACCATACCGGAGCTGACACTGAGACACACACGGAACGTACAGGAGCTGACACTGAGACACACACGGACCGTACAGGAGCTGACACTGAGGCACACACGGACCATTCCGGAGCTGACACTGAGACACACACGGACCATACAGGAGCTGACACTGAGACACACGGACCGTACAGGAGCTGACACTGAGACACACACACGGACCGTGCAGGAGATGACACTGAGACACACGGACCGTCCAGGAGCTGACACTGAGTCACACACGGACCATACAGGAGCTGACACTGAGACACACGGACCGTACAGGAGCTGTCACTGAGACACACACACGGACCGTGCAGGAGATGACACTGAGGCACACACGGACCATACCGGAGCTGACACTGAGGCACACACGGACCATACAGGAACTGACACTGAGACACACACGGACCGTACAGGAGCTGACACTGAGACACACACGGACCTTACAGGAGCTGACACTGAGACACACACGGACCGTCCAGGAGCTGACACTGAGTCACACACGGACCATACCGGAGCTGACAATGAGACACACACGGACCGTCTAGGAGCTGACACTGAGTCACACACGGACCATACCGGAGCTGACTCTGAGACACACACGGAACGTACAGAAGCTGACAATGAGTCACACACGGACCTTACAGGAACTGACACTGAGACACACACGGACCGTACAGGAGCTGACACTGAGACACACACGGACCTTACAGGAGCTGACACTGAGACACACACGGACCGTCCAGGAGCTGACACTGAGTCACACACGGACCATACCGGAGCTGACAATGAGACACACACGGACCGTCTAGGAGCTGACACTGAGTCACACACGGACCATACCGGAGCTGACTCTGAGACACACACGGAACGTACAGAAGCTGACAATGAGTCACACACGGACCTTACAGGAGCTGACACTGAGACACACACGGACCTTACAGGAGCTGACACTGAGTCACACACGGAACGTACAGGAGCTGACACTGAGACACACACGGACCTTGCAGGAGCTGACACTGAGTCACACACGGAACGTACAGGAGCTGACACTGAGACACACACGGACCGTACAGGAGCTGACACTGAGACACACACGGACCTTACAGGAGCTGACACTGAGTCACACACGGAACGTACAGGAGCTGACACTGAGATGCACACGGACCATACAGGAGCTGACACTGAGTCACACACGGAACGTACAGGAGCTGACACTGAGTCTCACACCAAACGTACAGGAGCTGACACTGAGCCACACATGGACTGTAGGGGAGCTGACACTGAGCCACACATGGACCGCACAGGAGCTGACACTGAGACACACACACGGACAGTACAGGAGCTGACACTGAGACACACACGGACCTTACAGGAGCTGACACTGAGTCACACACGGAACGTACAGGAGCTGACATTGAGACACACACATGGACCGTACAGGAGCTGACATTGAGACACACACGGACCTTACAGGAGCTGACACTGAGTCACACACGGAACGTACAGGAGCTGACACTGAGACGCACACGGACCATACAGGAGCTGACACTGAGTCACACACGGAACGTACAGGAGCTGACACTGAGACACACACGGACCGTACAGGAGCTGACACTGAGACACACACACGGACCGTACAGTAACTGACACTGAGACACACACATGGACCGTACAGGAGCTGACACTGAGACACACACACGGACCGTACAGTAACTGACACTGAGACACACACGGACCATACAGGAGCTGACACTGAGTCACACACGGAACGTACAGGAGCTGACACTGAGACACACACGGACCGTACAGGAGCTGACACTGAGTCACACACGGAACGTACAGGAGCTGACACTGAGACACACATGGAATGTACAGGAGCTGACAGCCACACATGGACTGTAGAGGAGCTGACACTGAGACACACGTGGACTGTAGAGGAGCTGACACTGAGCCACACACGGACCGTACAGGAGCTGACACTGAGCCACACACAGACCGTACAGGAGCTGACACTGAGACACACATGGACCGCACAGGAGCTGACATTGAGACACACACGGACCTTACAGGAGCTGACACTGAGTCACACACGGAACGTACAGGAGCTGACACTGAGACACACACGGACCGTACAGGAGCTGACACTGAGACACACACGGACCTTACAGGAGCTGACACTGAGTCACACACGGAACGTACAGGAGCTGACACTGAGACACACACGGAATGTACAGGAGCTGACACTGAGCCACACATGGACTGTAGAGGAGCTGACACTGAGCCACACACGGACCGTACAGGAGCTGACACTGAGACACACATGGACCGCACAGGAGCTGACACTGAGACACACACACGGACCGTACAGTAACTGACACTGAGACACACACATGGACCGTACAGGAGCTGACACTGAGACACACACACGGACCGTACAGTAACTGACACTGAGACACACACGGACCGTACAGGAGCTGACACTGAGACGCACACGGACCATACAGGAGCTGACACTGAGTCACACACGGAACGTACAGGAGCTGACACTGAGACACACACGGACCGTACAGGAGCTGACACTGAGACACACACGGACCTTACAGGAGCTGACACTGTGACACACACGGACTGTAGAGGAGCTGACACTGAGACACACATGGACTGTAGAGGAGCTGACACTGAGACACACACGGACCGTACAGGAGCTGACACTGAGACACACACGGACCGTACAGGAACTGACACTGAGACACACACGGACCGTACAGGAGCTGACACTGAGACACACACGGACCGTACAGGAGCTGACACTGAGTCACACACGGAACGTACAGGAGCTGACACTGAGACACACACGGACCACACAGGAGCTGACACTGAGACACACACGGACCGTACAGGAGCTGACACTGAGCCACACATGGACCACACAGGAGCTGACACTGAGCCACACATGGACCACACAGGAGCTGACACTGAGACACACACGGACCGTACAGGAACTGACACTGAGACACACACGGACCGTACAGGAGCTGACACTGAGACACACACGGACCGTACAGGAGCTGACACTGAGACACACATGGACCACACAGGAGCTGACAATGAGACACACACGGACCGTACAGGAGCTGACACTGAGCCACACACGGACCGTACAGGAACTGACACTGAGACACACACGGACCGTACAGGAGCTGACACTGAGACACACACGGACCGTACAGGAGCTGACACTGAGACACACACATGGACCGCACAGGAGCTGACACTGAGACACACACGGAACGTACAGGAGCTGACACTGAGACACACACGGACCGTACAGGAACTGACACTGAGACACACACGGACCGTACCGGAGCTGACACTGAGACACACACGGAACGTACAGGAGCTGACACTGAGACACACACGGACCCTACAGGAGCTGACACTGAGACACACATGGACCTTACAGGAACTGACACTGAGACACACACGGACCGTACAGGAGCTGACACTGAGACACACACATGGACCGTACAGGAGCTGACACTGAGACACACACGGACCTTACAGGAACTGACACTGAGACACACACGGACCGTACAGGAGCTGACACTGAGACACACACATGGACCGTACAGGAGCTGACACTGAGACACACACGGACCGTACAGGAGCTGACACTGAGACACACACATGGACCGTACAGGAGCTGACACTGAGACACACACGGACCTTACAGGAACTGACACTGAGACACACACGGACCGTACGGGAGCTGACACTGAGACACACACGGGCCGTACAGGAGCTGACACTGAGACACACACGGACCTTACAGGAACTGACACTGAGACACACACGGACCGTACAGGAGCTGACACTGAGACACACACATGGACCGTACAGGAGCTGACACTGAGACACACACGGACCTTACAGGAACTGACACTGAGACACACACGGACCGTACAGGAGCTGACACTGAGACACACACATGGACCGTACAGGAGCTGACACTGAGACACACACGGACCGTACAGGAGCTGACACTGAGACACACACATGGACCGTACAGGAGCTGACACTGAGACACACACGGACCTTACAGGAACTGACACTGAGACACACACGGACCGTACGGGAGCTGACACTGAGACACACACATGGACCGTACAGGAGCTGACACTGAGACACACACGGACCGTACGGGAGCTGACACTGAGACACACACATGGACCGTACAGGAGCTGACACTGAGACACACACATGGACCGTACAGGAGCTGACACTGAGACACACACGGACCTTACAGGAACTGACACTGAGACACACACGGTCTGAGCGGGAGCTGACAGGAGGGAATTGTTTCCTTTGGTACTTGCTTATTCCCTGTAGATTAACCAATAGGAACAAAGACTTTGCTTTTTCCTCTATTTGTGAAATAATATTGCAGCAGTAACATTTGGCAGAGAGAGTAAGGAATTGTGGTGCTACTTGTCCTGGGACTGTAATTTTACAGAGTTAACTGTACAATTAAACTGTTCATGTCTGATCCAATATAACATCGGATTGCTGCCTATTCCCAGTGACATGTGGAAACACATGAAAGCGCTGTAATTATTGAATGGTAATGTAGTGTCTGGCTGGCTGGATCTCCACCTGTCAGTGACTGAGATTCATTAGCTCCCTGTTCCCCAGTGAGCAACCTTCCCACAACGTCTGTGCAGGAGGATGGCAGAGAATCACAGTAAGGCTCAGGGTCACATTGTGAGGGTGTGGGGCAAGGGTGGGTGAGGGGGTGGATGAGGGTGTGGAGAAGGTTGAGTGAGGGTGGGTAGAGGGTGGATGAGGTGGGGGAAGGAGTGGGTGAGGGTGTGGGTAAGGCTCAGTGAGGGGGGAGGGCATGAGTGAGGGTGGGGAGAGAGTGGAATGAAGGTGGGGAGAGGGAGTGAGTGAGGGTGGGGAGAGGGTGGATGAGGCAGGGGAGGGAGTGATTGAGGGTGGGAAGAGGGTGGATGAGGTGCGGGAGGGGGTGAGTGAAGGTGGGGAGAGGGTGGATGAGGCAGGGGAGGGGGTGAGTGACGGTGGGGAGAGGGTGAATGAGGCAGGGGAGGGGGTGAGTGAGGGTGGGGAGAGGGTGGATGAGGCAGGGGAGGGGGTGAGTGAGGGTGGGGAGAGGGTGAATGAGGCAGGGGAGGGGGTGAGTGAGGGTGGGGAGAGGGTGGATGAGGCAGGGGACGGGGTGTGAGGGTGGGGAGAGGGTGGATGATGCAGGGGAGGGGGTGAGTGAGGGTGGGGAGAAGGTGAATGAGGCAGGGGAGGGGGTGAGTGAGGGTGGGGAGAGGGTGGATGAGGCAGGGGAGGGGGTGAGTGAGGGTGGGGAGAGGGTGAATGAGGTAGGGGAGGGGGTGAGTGAGGGTGGGGAGAGGGTGAATGAGGCAGGGGAGGGGGTGAGTGAGGCTGGGAGAGGGTGAATGAGGCAGGGGAGGGGGTGTGAGGGTGGGGGGAGGGTGGATGAGGCAGGGGAGGGGGTGAGTGAGGGTGGGGAGAGGGTGAATGATGCAGGGGAGGGGGTGAGTGAGGGTGGGGAGAGGGTGAATGAGGCAGGGGAGGGGGTGTGAGGGTGGGGGGAGGGTGGATGAGGCAGGGGAGGGGGTGAGTGAGGGTGGGGGGAGGGTGGATGAGGCAGGGGAGGGGGTGTGAGGGTGGGGGGAGGGTGGATGAGGCAGGGGAGGGGGTGAGTGAGGGTGGGGAGAGGGTGAATGAGGCAGGGTAGGGGGTGAGTGAGGGTGGGGGGAGGGTGGATGAGGCAGGGGAGGGGGTGTGAGGGTGGGGGGAGGGTGGATGAGGCAGGGGAGGGGGTGAGTGAGGGTGGGGGGAGGGTGGATGAGGCAGGGGAGGGGGTGAGTGAGGGTGTACGGAGGCTTAGCCTCGGTTTTTCTGGGCTGGTATCTCTGACTGCTTCCCTCCCACTACAGGCCCAGGGTTGAGATTGCAGTCGGGCACTGATAACATTATTAACATTGTGAATATTTACAGTCGGTTAATATTGGGGCCTGTGGATGGGAATTATATGGGATATTGTAACTGCCCATCTGCCTGTTTACTGCCAACCCATGGGGGGGTGCGGTGACGGGCAGCGGACAAATCCCCCTGAAGAGTGTCTGGGAATCCATCACAGTTTGGAAACAATGAGGGTGAAAAACACAAAGCAGACAGGTTCAGTAATGTCCTATTAGTACCCAAGGGATCGGCAACAGTCTGAGCTAAACAACCAACCTCATTTCCATGACTCCCATACTGGAGTGTTTCAGGTGGTTAGGGTTAGGGTTAGGGTTTGATTGGCAGCTCAGCAAGCTAATCTACAATGGAGAAGCTCGGTGTGTGCTCTGGGATTGCTCACTGTGTCTAAGAGTAAAGGGCAGTCAGTGTCAGTCTGAAACAGTCAGAGACTGAGGTTAAGGGAATCACACTTTCAACGTTTAGCAGCTGTCTGTTCACCTGAGGACAATTTATAAAGTGAGACAGATGCATATCAAAGGGAAAAGTTCACAAAAGGTATTATTTTGATTGAAAGTTTTAGGAAATGGGTAAACACTGTGAAAATTGTATTCTGAGCATTCATTCATGTATTACCCCAAGATCGATTCTTCTGCCACAAAGGAGCTGATAGGTTGGTAGCACAGTGATTGTGTTACTGGATTAGTAATCCAGAGCCTACACTAATACTTAAGAGTTCAAATCCCACTCCGAGTTTTCTTTCTTTTCTTTTGGGCCTCCTTATCTCGAGAGACAATGGATACGCGCCTGGAGGTGGTCAGTGGTTTGTGAAGCAGCGCCTGGAGTGGCTATAAAGGCCAATTCTGGAGTGACAGGCTCTTCCACAGGTGCTGCAGAGAAATTTGTTTGTTGGGGCTGTTGCACAGTTGGCTCTCCCCTTGCGCCTCTGTCTTTTTTCCTGCCAACTACTAAGTCTCTTCGACTCGCCACAATTTAGCCCTGTCTTTATGGCTGCCCGCCAGCTCTGGCGAATGCTGGCAACTGACTCCCACGACTTGTGATCAATGTCACACGATTTCATGTCGCGTTTGCAGACGTCTTTATAACGGAGACATGGACGGCCGGTGGGTCTGATACCAGTGGCGAGCTCGCTGTACAATGTGTCTTTGGGGATCCTGCCATCTTCCATGCGGCTCACATGGCCAAGCCATCTCAAGCGCCGCTGACTCAGTAGTGTGTATAAGCTGGGGGTGTTGGCCGCTTCAAGGACTTCTGTGTTGGAGATATAGTCCTGCCACCTGATGCCAAGTATTCTCCGAAGGCAGCGAAGATGGAATGAATTGAGACGTCGCTCTTGGCTGGCATACGTTGTCCAGGCCTCGCTGCCGTAGAGCAAGGTACTGAGGACACAGGCCTGATACACTCGGACTTTTGTGTTCCGTGTCAGTGCGCCATTTTCCCACACTCTCTTGGCCAGTCTGGACATAGCAGTGGAAGCCTTACCCATGCGCTTGTTGATTTCTGCATCTAGAGACAGGTTACTGGTGATAGTTGAGCCTAGGTAGGTGAACTCTTGAACCACTTCCAGAGCGTGGTCGCCAATATTGATGGATGGAGCATTTCTGACATCCTGCCCCATGATGTTCGTTTTCTTGAGGCTGATGGTTAGGCCAAATTCATTGCAGGCAGACGCAAACCTGTCGATGAGACTCTGCAGGCATTCTTCAGTGTGAGATGTTAAAGCAGCATCGTCAGCAAAGAGGAGTTCTCTGATGAGGACTTTCCGTACTTTGGACTTCGCTCTTAGACGGGCAAGGTTGAACAACCTGCCCCCTGATCTTGTGTGGAGGAAAATTCCTTCTTCAGAGGATTTGAACGCATGTGAAAGCAGCAGGGAGAAGAAAATCCCAAAAAGTGTGGGTGCGAGAACACAGCCCTGTTTCACACCACTCAGGATAGGAAAGGGCTCTGATGAGGAGCCACCATGTTGAATTGTGCCTTTCATATTGTCATGGAATGAGGTGATGATACTTAGTAGCTTTGGTGGACATCCGATCTTTTCTAGTAGTCTGAAGAGACCACGTCTGCTGACGAGGTCAAAGGCTTTGGTGAGATCAATGAAAGCAATGTAGAGGGGCATCTGTTGTTCACGGCATTTCTCCTGTATCTGACGAAGGGAGAACAGCATGTCAATAGTCGATCTCTCTGCACGAAAGCCACACTGTGCCTCAGGGTAGACGCGCTCGGCCAGCTTCTGGAGCCTGTTCAGAGCGACTCGAGCAAAGACTTTCCCCACTATGCTGAGCAGGGAGATTCCACGGTAGTTGTTGCAGTCACCGCGGTCACCTTTGTTTTTATAGAGGGTGATGATGTTGGCATCGCGCATGTCCTGGGGTACTGCTCCCTCGTCCCAGCACAGGCATAGCAGTTCATGTAGTGCTGAGAGTATAGCAGGCTTGGCACTCTTGATTATTTCAGGGGTAATGCTGTCCTTCCCAGGGGCTTTTCCGCTGGCTAGGGAATCAATGGCATCACTGAGTTCCGATTTGGTTGGCTGTATGTCCAGCTCATCCGTGACTGGTAGAGGCTGGGCTGCATTGAGGGCAGTCTCAGTGACAGCATTCTCCCTGGAGTACAGTTCTAGGTAGTGCTCAACCCAGCGGTCCATCTGTTTGCGTTGGTCAGTGATTATGTCCCCCGATTTAGATTTGAGGGGGGTGATCTTCTTGATGGTTGGCCCAAGAGCTCTCTTAATGCCATCATACATTCCTCTGATGTTTCCGGTGTCTGAGGCCAGCTGAATATGACTGCATAGGTGTTGCCAGTAGTCGTTTGCGCAACGCCTAGCTGTTCTTTGTGCAGTACTTCTGGCTGCTTTAAGTGCTGCGGATGTTAAATCGCTGGGGGCTTTCTTGTAGTTCAAAAGTGCAATGCGCTTAGCGGCTATGACAGGTTCCAGCTCTTCATTATGAGATTGAAACCAGTCTGCATTTCTCTTCGCACTTTTGCCGTAGGTGGTCAAAGCTGACTCATAGATGGCGTCTCTGATGTGGGCCCACTTGGTCTCAGCATCCCCTGTGGGAGTGTTTTGAAGGGCTGTTACAAGTGAATTTAGAAATTTTTGTAACAGCTGTGGGTGAGAAATTCTGCTCGTGTTGATGCGCGGGTGGCCCTTCTGCTTGGAATGATGCAACTTCTTTGGTCTGAGTCTAACCTTGCTGCACACCAGGGAGTGGTCGGTGTCGCAGTCCGCACTGTGGAAGCTGCGTGTGATTTGAACACTGTTTAAGGCGGCTCGCCTTGTGACAATGAGGTCTAGCTGGTGCCAACGACGTGATCTTGGGTGCCTCCATGAAACCTGGTGACAGGGTTTAGTGTGAAAGAACGAGTTGGTGATGCAGAGGTTATGATAGGTACACAACTCAAGCAGTCTCTGCCCGTTCTCATTCATCCTTCCAACGCCATAGCGCCCAAGGCAGGAGGGCCATGAGTCATGGTCGGCCCCAACCCTGGCATTAAAGTCCCCCAGCAGGAATAGGTGTTCGGTGTTGGGGATGCTGCTAATGATGTTATGGAGTTGTTCATAGAACTGGTCTTTAGCTTCAGGTGCGGAGCAGAGTGTTGGAGCATAGATGCTGAGTAGGTGTACTGGACCAGAGGTGGTGAGCAGTCGGATGGATAGTATGCGTTCCGAGCCATTTGAGGGTGGCTCTATCATGCTGAGCAAGGAGTTTCTGATGGCGAAGCCCACTCCATGCTGTCTTGGTTCTTCAGGATCCCTGCCCTGCCAGAAGAAGGTGTAGTCTTGCTCTGCTAGAGAGCCACTCGCGGGGAGGCGAGTCTCCTGAAGTGCTGCAATGTCCACATTGAATCTACTGAGCTCGTTGTTAATGATGGCGGTCTTCCGAGAATCGTTGATTTGTGTAAGGTCTTCCGACAGGCCAGGACACATAGTTCTGACGTTCCAGCTTGCAAAGCGAAGGGCTGGTACCTTCTTTCCTTTTTTCATGTTGTTTGGTGCGGTGTATCAGTCCACCTTTCGGGCAATGACCCTGAGCTCCAAGCACCCATTGAAGCAGGCAGACTGTGGCGGGACAGAACCTTATTGACCGGGGGCTGCCCGGTTTGAGGCGGGCGGTAGCTGTCCAGTGAGGTGCAATGACCTCTCCCACCGACAAAGGCAACCCGTGGCGCCCAGTTTCTACGCCAATTTATCTGGACTTATAACCCGTAACTGCTGCCTTCCGTGTTGTGTCAGTCGCTGTGAGGCAACTATGGAGTGACCTCTCCATGGCGCATGCCTGGGCAAATTTATGGAGGTTGAGAGTTGCCCAGTCGTCAAAACCCCCCTCTCAGCCTTTCTGGTGGGGTCCAAAGGAGTGCAGGACACGACGTTTGGCACCAGTATGGCTGCAGGAACTGCCGGAAACATGCCAAAGGTGACACATGACCGCCCACGGGGTTCCGCTCCGGATTTTCTGTTAGGGTTTACTCCCTTAGCCTTGGTCTCTCCCGAAACGCCCACAAGGCAGTGGGGTTGTTGGGGCTAGTATTCAGGGGAATTTCTTTCTAGTTAATTAATAAATCTGGAATTGAAAACTAGTTTCAGTAATGGTGGCTATGAAGCTATCATTGATTGTTGTAAAAACCCAACAAGCCACAGATAAGGTACTTTTTAATTTAAGTTTCTGTAACGTTCATTTAAATGCTGTCCCCTTTTTGCTTTTCATTCTTTTTAGTCTTTTCTTTTGAATGTCAATTTTAGTGAAGCAACATAAGATCTGGGGGGCAGGGGATACGGAATATAGTTCAGCAGAGCAACAACATTAGCACAATAGAGAGGGATGACCTAAGTTCAGGAGACCAGGATGTAGAAGCAGTTTGGGTAGAGATGAGAAATCATAAAGGCAAGAAGTCACTTGTGGGAGTGGTGTACAGGTCACCTAACATTAACCACACTGTAGGATGGGGTATAAAGGAAGAAATAATGGCAGCTTGTCAGAAAGGTACAGCAATAATTATGGGAGATTTTAACCTACATATAGACAGGTAAAATCAGATGGGCAGAGGTAGCCTAGATGAGGAGCACATAGAATGTTTTCTGGATAATTTCTTGGAACAATACGTTCTGGAACAAACCAGAGAGCAGGCTATACTAGAATAAAAGTAAAATCCTGCAGATGCTGGAAACTGAAATAAAAACAAGAAATGCTGGAAATACTCAGCAGGTCTGGCAGCATCTGTGGAGAGAGAAGCAGAGTTAATGTTTCAGGTCAGTGACCCTTATTATAGCAGGCTATATTAGACCTGGTATTGTGCAATGAGATAGGACTAATTAATGACCTCATAGTTAAGGCGCCCCTAGGTAGCAGCGATCATAATATGACTGAATTTTACATTCAGTTTGAGGGAGAGAAGAGTGGGTCCAAGACTAGTATTTTCAACTTAAATAAGGGCAATTATGAAGACATGAAAGCAGAGCTAAAGTGAACTGGCAAATCAGGTTAAGGGATCGGTCAATAGAGATGCAGTGGCAGACATTTAAGGAGATATTTCAGAATACACAGAATAGATACATTACAACGAGAAAGAGAAATTCCAGGGGTGGGACCCACCATCCGTGGTAAACTGAAACAGTTAAAGACAGTATCAAACTTAAAGAAAAAGCCTAATTTGCGCAAAGATGGGAGGCAGGTCAGAAAATTGGACAGAATATAAAAAACTGCAAAGAATGACTAAAAGATTGATAAGGAAGGTAAAATTAAAATACGAGAGAAAGCTAGCTAGAAATATAAAGACAGATAGTAAGAGTTTCTATAGATATTTAAAAAAGAAAAGAGTTAACAAAGTGAGCATTGGTCCTATAGAAAGTGAGTCTGGGGAATGAATAATGGATAATAAGGGGATGGCAGATGAATTAAACAGATATTTTACATCGGAGGATACAAGTAACATCCCAGTGTTAGCTGTAAGTCAGGAAATGGAAGTAAAGGCCGACTCAGGTCGGGAAAAAGAACCCAACCTAAACCCAACCGATCCACAGTGGACCCGACCCAACCCGAGCCCGGCCCGACCCGAGCCCGACCCTGACACAACCCAACCCGACCCAAGCCCAACCCTGACTCAGCCCGACCCTGACTCGACCCGACCCGACCATCCCTTTACTTACCTTCCGACTCGGAACCTCCAGGAAGCTGCAGCGTGTGCGTGATGACGTCATAGTGATGTCACTCGCTCACTGCGCAGACTCAGTTTCGTCCTAGACTCCCAGCTCAGCTGACTTATTTATTTTTAATACTTACCGGCAGAGCACTTACCGGACCCAGCCCAACACAGACCCGGCCCAACACGGACCCTGCCCAACACGGACCTAGCCCGAGACGGACCCGGCCCAACACGGACCTAGCCCGAGACGGTCCCGGCACAATACGGACCCAGCCCGATCCGGACCCGGCCCAACACGGACCCAGCCCGAGACGGACCCAGCCCGAGACGGACCCGGCCCAACACAGACCCGGCCCAACACGGACCCGACCCAACACGGACCCAGCCCGAGACGGACCCGGCCCAACACAGACCCGGCCCGACACGGACCCGACCCAACACGGACCCAGCCCGTGACGCACCCAGCCTGAAATGGACCCGGCCCAACACAGACCCAGCCCAACATGGGCCCGGCCCAACACGGACCCGGCCCAACACAGACCCAGCCCGAGACGGACCCGGCCCGAGACGGACCCGGCCCGAGACGGACCAGGCCCGAGACGGACCCGGCCCGAGACGGACCAGGCCCGAGACGGACCCTGCCCGAGCCTGAAAGCTGGACCCAGAAGAGGGGCCTGACCCGCCCAACCCCGACACATGTCGTCAGATCCTGTCGGGTTTGGGTCGGGTAGCAGGCCTTTAAATGGAAGGGAGGGAGGAACTCCAGAAAATTACAATCACCAGGGAAGTGGTACTGAATAAATTGTTGGAGCTGTGGGCTGACAAGTCCCCGGGTCCTGATAGACTTCATCCTAGGGTGTTAAAAGAAGTGGATGGTGAGATAGTTGATGTGTTAGTTTTAACGTTCGAAAATTCCATAGATTTGGGGAAGGTTCTGTTACATTGGAAAATAGTGAATGTAACTCCTTTATTCAAAAAGTGAGGGAGACAGAAAGCAGGAAACTACAGTCCAGTTAGCTTAACATCTGTATTAGGGAAAATGTTAGAAGCTATTATTAAAGACATTATAGCAGGGCATTTAGAAAAATTCAAGGTAATCAGGCAGAGTCAACATGGTTTTGTGAAAGGGAAATCATGTTTAACCAATTTATTGGAGTTGTTTGAGGGAGTTACATGTGCTGTGGATAAAGGGGAACCGGTGGATGTATTGTACTTAGATTTCCAGAAGGCATTTGATAAGGTTATTGCAGAAAATGAAAGCTCATGGTGTAGTGGGTTACATATTGGCATGGATAGAAGATTGGCTAGCTAACAGGAAACAGAGAGTAGGCATAAATGGGTCATTTTCTGGTTGGCAAGATGTAATGAGTGGTGTGCCACAGGGATCTGTGCTGGGGTCTCAACTTTTTACAACTTATATAAATGACTTAGATGAAAGGACCGAAGGTATGATTTCCAAATTTGCTGATGACACAAAGATAGGAAGGAAAGTAAGTTGTGAAGAGGACATAAAGAGGCTACAAAGGGATATAGATAGGTTAAGTGAGTGGGCAAAGGCTTACAAAATGGAGTATAATGTGGGAAAATGTGAAATTGTCCATTTTGGCAGGAAGAATAAAAAAGCAGATTATCTAAATGGTGAGAAATTGTAGAGCTCTGAGGTGCAGAGGGATCTGGGTGTCCTAGTGCACGAATGGCAAAAGGTTAGTATGCAGGTACAGCACGTAATTAGGAAAGCTAATAGAATGTTATTGTTTATCGCGAGGGGAATCGAATACAATAGTAGGGAGGTTATGCTTCAGTTATACAGGGCATTGGTGAGACCACATCTGGAATACTGTGTACAGTACTGGTCTCCTTATTTAAGGAAGGATGTAAATGCATTGGAGGCAGTACAGAGAAGGTTTACTAGACTAATACCTGGAATGGGTGGGCTCTCTTATGAGGAAAGATTGGACAGGCTAGACTTGTATCTGCTGGAATTTAGAAGAGTAAGAGACGACTTGATTGAAACAGATAAGATCCTGAGGGGTCTTAACAGGGTGGATGTGGAAAAAATGTTTCCCCTTGTGGGACAATCTGGAACTAGGGGTCACTGTTTAAAAATAAGGTGTCGCCCATTTAAGACAGAGATGAGAACTTTTTTCTCTCAGAGGGTTATGAGTCTTTGGAATTCTCTTCTTCAAAAGGCGGTGGAAGCAGAGTCTTTGAATATTTTTAAAGCAGAGGTAGATAGATTCTTGATAAGCAAGGGGGTGGAAGGTTATCGGGGGTAGGCGGGAATGTGGAGTAATCAGTTCAGCCATGAACTTATTGAATGGCGGAGCAGGCTCGAAGGGCCGAGTGGCCTACTCCTGCTCCTAATTCATATGTTCGTATGTAATACTAATGTCCTCATAGAATCACAGAATTGTTACAGTGCAGGAGGAGGCCATTCGGCCCATCGTGTCCGCACTGGCTCTCTGAAAGAGCAACACCCTCAGTTCCATTCCCCTGCCTTCTCCCCATAACCCTGCACATTCTTCCTTTTCATATAACTGTCCAATTCCCTTTTGAATGCTTCAATTGAACCTGCCTCCACCACGTTCTCAGGCAGCGCATTCCAGACCTTAACCACTCGTTGAGTGAAAAAGTTTTTCCTCATGTCACTTTTGCTTCTCTTACCAAATACTTTAAATCTGTGCCCTCTCGTTCTCGATCCTTTCCCAAGTGGGAACAGTTTCTCTCTATCTACTCTGTCCAGACCCCTCATGATTTTGAACACCTCTATCAAATCACCTCTCAGCCTTCTCTTCACCAAGGAAAACAGTCCTAACTTCTCCAATCTATCTTCATAACTGAAATTCCTCATCCCTGGAACCATTCTTGTGAATCTTTTCTGTACTCTCTTCAATGCCCTCACGTCTTTCCTAAAGTACGGTGCCCAGAACTGGACGCAATACTCCAGCTGAGGTTGAACTAGTGTCTTATACAAGTTCAACATATTTTCCTTGCTCTTGTACTCTATGCCCCTATTAATAAAGCCCAGGATACTGTATACTTTATTAACTGCTCTCTCAGCCTGTCCTGCCACCTTCAATGACTTATGCACATATACACCCAGGTCCCTCTGCTCCTGCACCCACTTTAGAATTGTACCCTTTATTCTATATTGTCTCTCCATGTTCTTCCTACCAAAGTGAATCACTTCACATTTCTCTGCATTGAACTTCATCTGCCACCTGTCTGCCCATTCCACCAACTTGTCTATGTCCTTTTGAAGTTCTACACTATCCTCCTCACAGTTCACAATGCTTCCAAGTTTCATATCATCTGTAAACTTTGAAATTGTGCCCTGTGCCCCAAGGTCTAGGTCATTAATATATATCAGGAAAAGCAAGGGTCCCAACACTGATCCCTGGGGAACTCCATTACAAACCTTCCTCCAGCCCAAAAAGCATCCATTACCCACTACTCTGCGCTTTCTGTCACTCATCCAATTTCATATCCATGTTGCTACTGTCCCTTTTATTCCATGAACTACAGGTTTGCTCACAAGTCTGTTGTGTGACTCCATATCAAATAACCTTTTGAAAGTCCATGTACACCACATCAACAGCATTGCCCTCCAACCATCTCTGTTACCTCCTCAAAAAACTCCAGAAAGTTAGTTAAACATGATTTTCCCTTAAGAAATCTATGCTGGCTTTCCTTAATTAACTCGTGTTTGTCCATGTGAGTATTGATTTTGTTCCAAATTATTTTTTCTAGAAGTTTTCACACCACTGAAGTTAAACTGACTGGCCTGCAGTTGCTGGGCTTATCTTTACACCCTTTTTTGAACAAGGGTGTAACGTTTGCAATTCTCCAGTCCTCTGGCACCACCCCAGAGTCTAAGGAAGACTGAAAAATTATGGCCAGTGCCTCTGCAATTTCCACCCTCACTTCCCTCAGTATCCTTGGATGTATCTCATCTGGTCCTGGTGCTTTATCCACTTTAAGTATAGACAGCCTATCTAATACTTCCTCTTTATCAATTTTAAACCCCTCTAGTGTCTGAATTACCTCCTCTTTCAACATTGCCTGGGTTGCATCTTCCTTGGTAAAGACAGATGCAAAGTATTTATTTAATACCTAGCTATGCCCTCCGCCTCCATGTGTAAATCCCCTTTCTGGTCCCTAATCGGCCCCACTCCTCCTTTTACCACCCTTTTACTATTTATATGCCTTTAGAAAACTTTGGGATTTCCTTTAATGCTAGCTGCCAGTCTCTTTTCATGCTCTCTCTTTACTTCTCTTATTTGCTTTTTCACTTCCCCTCTGGACCCTCTATATTCAACCTGGTTCTCAATAGTATTTTCTATTTGGCATCTGTCATAAGCACACTTCTTCTTTAGGGAATGGAATCTGCATTGGATGACATGTGACTCCAGACCCACAGCAATGAGTCTCTGGGATGGTCTTGCAAGCCACTCAGCTGTATCAAATTGCTTTATTGCAAGGGGATTGGAATACAAGAATAAAGACGTCTTCTTACAATTATAGAGAGCTTTGATGAGCCCACACCTGGAGTACTGTGTGAAGTTTGGGTCTCCATATCTGAGGCGTGATACAACCAAGGCAGGAGGAGTGCACTGTTAATTCATCCCACTTCTCCAAAGGTCACAACATATTTGGATTTTCCCACTTACTGAAACAATCAATCATATACTCTATTTTCCCCCAGAATAAAGCATACCAACCAGATTTCTTTAATAAACAACAAAATTATCCATTTATTATAAACCAAGTTTTGACCAAATGTACACATGAATTAAAATATTAAAGCCCCTTATTTATGCTGGCCCTCACACAAACACACACCTCCAACTGGATAACTGGGAAAAATGGATTTTTGTTTACAGCTGTTACAACGAAAGAGAACAAAGAACAAAGAACAAAGAAAATTACAGCACAGGAACAGGCCCTTCGGCCCTCCAAGCCTGCGCCGATCCAGATCCTCTATCTAAACATGTCACCTATTTTCTAAGGGTCTGTATCTCTTTGCTTCCTGCCCATTCATGTATCTGTCTAGATACATCTTAAAAGACGCTATCGTGCCCGCATCTACCACCTCCACTGGCAACGCGTTCCAGGCACCCACCACCCTCTGCGTAAAGAACTTTCCACGCATATCCCCCCTAAACTTTTCCCCTCTCACTTTGAACTCGTGACCCCTCGTAATTGAAACCCCCACTCTGGGAAAAAGCTTCTTGCTATCCACCCTGTCTATACCTCTCATGATTTTGTACACCTCAATCAGGTCCCCCCTCAACCTCCGTCTTTCTAATGAAAATAATCCTAATCTACTCAACCTCTCGTCATAGCTAGCGCCCTCCATACCAGGCAACATCCTGGTGAACCTCCTCTGCACCCTCTCCAAAGCATCTACATCCTTTTGTTAATGTGGCGACCAGAACTGCACGCAGTATTCCAAATGTGGCCGAACCAAAGTCTTATACAACTGTAACATGACCTGCCAACCCTGGTACTCAATACCCCGTCCGATGAAGGAATAAAAAAACACTTAGGCTGAAAAGAAGGTATGTAAGGAAGTCCTTTGTTTTGGTGAGGTGTCCCAAAGGCAAATAGGCGGCTGTCCATGGGGTCTTCCTCGAACAGTTCTTTCCGGGCGATGTTGATGATCAGTTTGGGTAGGCTTCCAAGAGCTGCAGCTACAGAAGGTTTCAGTCAGGTTGCAGCTACAGAAGTCTCCAAATCATTCTTACAGCAGGGAGGCAGCAAAAAGGGTTTCATTTGCACACATTTGACATGCAAGTTCTTTAATTGTGCAGGCTTTCTTCAAATGCAGAAGGAAATAGGAGCACTATTGATGCAGGATTCCTTTTCAAGAGAAAGTTGGGCTGATAGTCTCCTGGCAGGTCACAAAGCAGACTTCTTCTGTTTCAGGGCAAACACCAACTGGCTTTTTTAACAGTTCAAATTGAAACTAAAACTTTCCAGAAGCAGGTCCTGTGACATCTATAAATCTTGACTTGTCTCTTCTCTGCAAACATCTCTCAAGCCAAAATAACCCCTGCTGTGTTCTTTGAAAACAGGTGCTTTCCAGTAACTGCTTAGTTTCAGGTCAAACCTTCTGGTAACCTTACTTTTTTTTTTAAAAAAGCACAATGTTCAGCTTCTTCAAGATTCCAGATGAATCAATGTCCATAACATATTAAAAAAAAAGAAATAGAAGTAATCTTGTAACACCTCTGCCTTGGAGAAATTAAACACCATTCTAAATGCATTTCATTACAAAGTGTAAAAAAACAGAATTTAAAAACATTTTAAAACACATTTTCACACTAATCCCCCATTTACTCTTTACCTGCAGTTAATACAATTTTGCTTTGTGCCATATTTACTCATATAACTCAAACAAAGAAAAATTCTCGATAAAGCATCTGCAATAACATTATTTTTGCCCGCAATGTGGATAATCCTCAAGTGATAGGGCTGTAATAGTAAACTCCATCGGAATAGTCTGGCATTCCGATTTTTAAAAATTTTTCCACAAATGCTATTACAAAATCAGCCAATTGCAATCTTCTAAACAGAGCTCCCCAGTTGCTCCAAGTATTCCTTCCAGGTGTCACTATAGAAAAGCACATCAGCAAGATAAACTACACATTTAGGAACACCAGCTACCACTGGGTTCACTAGTCTCTGAGAGGTTTCTGGGGCACCCCATAACCTGCATTGTATCACTTGGCACTGGGAAAAACTGTCCAATGTGACAAAAGCTGATATTTCTTTAACTTGGGGTGGTAAAGGAACTTGCCAGTATCCTTTTAACAAATCTATTTTTGAACGAAACATCGCACTGCCCAATCTGTCAATACAGACTTCCAAGCGAGCCATTGGGTAGCAGCCTGCCTTTGTTACTGCATTAACTGTTTTGTGGTCTATGCAAAGTCTAGTTGCACCATCAAGTTTAGGCAATAATACTATGGGTGAACTCCAGCTGCTTTGACTGGGTTCAGTTAAGTGGTTTTCTAGCATACATTGGATTTCTGCTTTTACTTAGGCCTGTTTCTCTGGACTTAAGCAGTAAAGAGGCTGTTTTATAGGAACGGATTCCCTACATTCACATCATGTGTGGCTAAGGTTGTACATCCTGGCTTATTCCTACAGACTCTTTTAAATTCTGTGAGTAGCCTTGTTAAGTCTTCTCATTGTTCTGCATCTAAATATGAAAGCACAGTGTCCAATCTCCCTAACAATTCAGTGTTAGCTAACCGGATAGTAGGAGGTTCAATTTGAGAATTACCTAGGCCTCCTTCCGCCTCATCCTCACTTTCCCTTTCATCCTTCACTGTCCCTACTATCTGACATACCTGTACTTGCTTATCCTCCTCCCAGTGATAATATTGTTTTAACATAGAAACATAGATAGAAAATAGGAGCAGGAGTAGGCCATTCGGCCCTTCGAACCTGCTCCGCCATTCATTATGATCATGGCTGATCATCCAACTCAGTAACCTGTTCCTGCTTTCGCCACATATCCTTTGATCCCTTTAAATCCAAGAGCTATATCTAACTCCTCCTTGAAAACATACAATGTTTTGGCCTCAACTGCTTTCTGTGGTAGCGAATTCCACAGCTTCACACATATTGATAGGACACAGCTGATTTTTTTCCGGTGATCTGGGGTGTCAATCAAATAATTTACCTTACCAATTCTCTTGACCACTTTATACGGACCACTGAACTGTGCTTTTAATGGTTTACCCTGCAAAGGTAGTAACATTAACACTTCATAACTTTGGTTGAAATGTTCAGGTCTTAGCATGCTTGTCTGCCCATCTTTCCATAGTGGTTTGGGATGCTTTAAGGTGTTCCTGAGCCACATTGCAAGCTTTCGTGAGCCGTTCCCAGAACACGGATACATAATCTAACACAGAAGATTCATCCCTCTGTTTTAAAATCCTTTCTTTTATTAGTTTTAGAGGACCTCTTATCTCATGTCCATAAACTAATTCTAAAGGACTAAAACCTGTAGACTCATTAGGTGAATCCCTAGTGGCAACTAAAATAAATTCTAGCCCTTTATCCCAATTGTGGGGATATTCCTAACAGTATGGCCTGATCATTGTTTTGAGGGTCTGATGGTACCTTTCTAAAGCCCCTTGTGTCTGTGGTGATATGCTGAAGACTTTAACTGTGTTATACCCAAATTACCCAGAATGTCTTGAAATATTTTAGACTTAAAATTGGAACCTTGATCTGACTGAATCTCAATCGGTAAACCATATCTAGTGAAGATAATTTCTCTACCACTACCTTAGCAGTAATTGTTCTCAAGGGAATGGCCTCTGGGAACCGAGTAGCCATATCCATGATAGTGAGTATGTATTGCTGACCTGCTTTTATTTTCAGTAAAGGTCTTACACAGTCTACCAACACTCTACTAGATGGTTCCCCAATAACTTGCATGGGAATTAAAGGTGCCGGTTTTACGGCAAGTTGCAGTTTTCCCACAATCTGGGACGTATGGCATGTTTTACAAAACTGTACCACATCCTTGGAAAGACCTGGCCAGTAACAATGTTGACTTATATGTGATTTGGTCTTCCCGATCCCCACATGTCGCGATATAGGAATTTCAAGTGCTAACCATTATAATTTCCGGCGATACTTAGGCGGTATCACTATCAGTTGAACAACTGTCCCTTCTTCGTCCGCAGGCTTGTGAGATAGTCTCCATGTCCTTATCAGAATCCCATCTTTAATATAATAACCTTCTGGAATTCCTTTTGCCTCAGCTTCTGTTACAGCTGATTGTGCCACTTTATTTAACTCTGGATCAGCATGCTGAGCCGTGATCAGAGATGACATATTAAATATTTCTTTTGAATAAAACAAATCCCCAAAGAAAGTTGCAGATATTCGACTATCTGTCTGTGGTGCCAATTTTACCTCGGACAATGGAACTTGTTTATCCATTGCTCAGGTTACTACACATGAAGGAAACATTCCTGAAACCTTTACTTGTAACTGTTCTGTCTCTTTAACTTCACTTGGTTTCTCTGTGACTACTGGAGAAGCTATTACTTTCACTCCAGCCAAATCATTCTCCAGGGGCAGTTCAACTACTTCAACTGACAAACTATGGACAAATCCTATAGTTACCATACCAGATATTAGGTCACACTCTAAGTGCACCCAATACAAAGGTACGGGTATTTACTGCCCACCAATACCATTTACTAAAACTTTAGCATTCAGTGTGCTCTCTGGTGGAAATGTTATACCTTTCTCCAGCAAAAGGGTTTGGGTGGCTCCTGCATTCCTAAGTATAACAATAGGTTTACCTGCCTCACTTGAGGGATAAAGAGTTACTTTTCCTTTCGACACGAATTCCCTCTAACTCTCAGGTATCTTATTCTCAACCACTACATTCACATTGGTTTTTGTTTTTGGTTTTACAGCTGCAGTCAGAGCCACAGCCTGATCTGCTGTACTCTCAGTCAGTGCCCTTTTCTCTGCATTAGTTTTGTATACCCCAATATTCTCATGGGTTTACCTCGCAACTTCCAGTATTCTGCACGAAGATGTCCCACCTTGTGACAATGATAACACTTAAGCTTGCGAACCTCACTTCCACCCTCAGCGCCTTCCTTTCTGGCCTGAGGAGGGGGTCCTGGGGTATTCCCAGCTGTCCCTTCTTGTCCCCGGCTACTTTCCTTCCTTTCACTCTCCCACCTTCTATCCTTCTTGGGTTTGTAGGTGTGATGGACAAAGGGTTTGGGCTTATAAACAAGCTTATAATCATCAGTGATTTCTGCTGCCTGTCTGGCCGTTGAAACCTTCTGTTCTCTACAAGACTTCTTTACCAATGGAGGGAGCGAATTTTTAAATTCTTGCAGGAGGATTAGTTCCCTAAGAATCTCATACATGACTTCCATCTTTACTGCCTGTATCCAACCATCAAAATTAATTTGCTTTACCCTCTAAAATTCTATATAAGTCTGCCCAGACAATCTCCGGAGGTTCCAAAATTTCTGTCGGTAATCTTCAGGGACTAACTCATCGCAGTGAGAATAGCCTTTTTTTCCCTCTCATAACCTGAAGAAACCTCCTCAGAAAGCATGGCATAAACTTCCTGAGCTCTGCCCATCAACCTGCTTTGCAGTTTTCCTTCGACAATTTCATTTGTTTGGCTATCTTTTCAAAAGAAATGAAAAATGCCTCGATGTCCCTTTCCTCAAACTTGGGGAGGGCTTGTACAAATTTAAACAGCTCCCACTGGATCCTGGACTGGAGTCGGATCTTTCCCCACCATAACTTTTACTGGAGTTAAGACCCCTTGTCTTAGTTCCATCATTTTTAATTCGAATTCCCTTCCTTCTCTTTCACTTTCTCTTTGAAATTGAAACTTATGTTTTTCCATTTTCTGTTCTGGCTCAAGTGTTCTTATTTCTATTTCTTTTTCTTTCTCCCTTTGAAGCTTAAGTTTTTCCATTTCTAACTGAATTTTAGCTAATTCAACTGCCTAATTCAACCAAGCCTAACCCTAACTCTCTGGTTTACTTTCTTCTTCTCCCAATTTCAGATGTTGGGCTATTACTTCAATTATCTCTGCTTTTTTAGCTCCTAGTTTTAATTTCAACCCCAATTGTGCTACTAAATCCTTTCGTTTAACCTTAGTTAAGTTCTACCAGTCACTCAGGAATACATCCTCCTTCCCCAGAAAAGTTTCAGCAACTGCTAAAGACATTCTGGTGGTGTAAACTTTACTCTACTACACAAGAAACCTTTTCAATTATGATGACCCCACTTACAATTGAACGCAGTTGGCGTTGCGTTAATCCCGGACGAGCGCCCAATTAATATGTTACGACCAAGACAGGAGTAGTGCACTGTTAATTCAGTCCCACTCCTCCACAGGTCACAACATATTTAAATTTTATCACTTACTGAAACAATGAATCATATACTCTATTTTCCACAGAATAAAGCACCCCAATCGGGTTTCTTTCATAAACAACAAAATTATCTGTTTATTATAAACTTATTTTTAAACATTAAGGAAGTAAACACACACATGAATTGCAATATTAAAGTCCCTTATTTATCCTAGTCCTCACACACGCACACATATATACACAACCAATTAACCAGGGGAAAGAAAATGGATTTTTGTTTACAGCTGTTACAAAGAAAGAGAAGGAATAAATAAAAACACTTAGGCTGAAAAGAAGGTATGCAAGGAAGTCCTTTGTTTTGGTGAGGTGTCCCAAAGGCAAATAGGCGGCTGTCAATGGGATCTTCCTAGAACAGTTCTTTCCAGGCGATGTTCCAGGGGTTGTCCAATGATGAGAAGCTGAGTAAATTGGGCCTGTACTCACTGGAGCTTAGAAGAATGAGAGGTGATCTCATTGAAACATACAAAGCTCTGAAGGGACTTTGCAGGGTAGACACTGAGAGGTTTTTCCCCCTGCCTGGGGAATCTAAAACACGGAGGCACAGTCTCAGGATAAGGGGTCAATCATTCAGGACTGAGATGAGGAGAAATTTCTTCACTCAAAGGGTTGTGAATCTTTGGAATTCTCTACCCCAGAGGGTTGTGGATGCTCCATCATTGAATACATTTAAGGATGGGGTAGACAGATCTCTGGGCTCTCAGGGATATGGCGAGTGGGTAGGTTGCATGTGCAACCATCTTCAGTCTGAAGTGCTGAATGGATGATCCATCTCAGCCTCTTCCTGAGGTCCCCAGCATCACAGGTGCCAGTCTTCAGCCAATTCAATTCACTCCATATAATATCAAGAGACAGCTGAAGGTACCAGATGGTGAAAAGGCCTGACAACATACCTGCAATAGCACTGAAGACTTGTGCTCCAGCACTTGCCGTGCTCCGAGCCAAGCTGTTCCAGTACAGCTACAACACTGGCATCTACCCAGCAATGTAGAAAATAGCCCAGAAAACTTCCTTGCTTTTGTACTCTATTCCTTTATTAATAAAACCAAGGATCCCATAATCTTCTTTAACAGCGTGCTCAACTTGTCCTGCCACCTTCAAAGATTTGTGTACGAGCACTCCCAGGTCTCTTAGTTCCTGCACCCCCTTTAAAATTGTACCATTTAGTTTATATTGCCTCTCCTCATTCTTTCCATGAAAATGTGTCACTTCACACATTTCTGCATTAAATTTTACCTCTTATGTGTCTGCCTATTCATCAGCCTGAGTCATCCTGAAGCATGGAAAATGTATCATTTTGTTGGTTTACAACTGATCTTGTCTCATTTGACTGTTTTCAGTAGAGTTCATGATATGGGACAGTCCCCGTAGGCTGTAGGAGGGAATGGTGCTGTTGGAGAGATTAGGGGATTGAGTTTTTGGATGTTGGATTTTGGGGGTGTTGGGTTTTTGGGTGTTTGGTTTTGGATTTTTTAGTTATTGGGTTTTGGGGGGTGGGGGGTTGGGTTTTTAAGGGTATTGGATTTTGGGGTGTTGGGTTTTGGTGTTGTGTTTTGGGGTATTGAGTTTTGGGGGTATAGGGTTTTGGGATGTTTGATTTTGGGGGTTTTGGGTTCTGGGGTTATTGGTTTTTGGGGTATTGGCTGTTGGGTCTTGGGGGCTATTGGGTTTTTGTGCTGTTGGGTTTTGGGGTATTGGGTTTCATGGGTATTGTGTTTTGGGGTACTGGGTTTCGGGGGTGTTGGGTTTGGGGGTTTTTGAGGGTATTGAGCTTTGGGGTGTTGGGTTGTGAAGCCACATCTTGTGATGTGCTTTCTAATATGAAGAGGTTGTGTGTTAAGAGCAGCTAAACCGTGTGAATACATCTGACCAGACACTGCCAAATGGTGAGATGTGTTCACAGGGATTAGCACGGTGTGGTTACAGTCCCAACATCGCCTCTACAGGAGGTTAACTGGGGTTGGCAGTGAATGTCTGTTGGTGTCTAATCCACTGATCAGGAAGTGACAGGTCAGTGACTGCACAGACTGGGAGATTGATCCCAGTGACTGAGATCACCCAGGGATAGATTTCGAGCCAGACAGAATTGTTTGTACAGACTAACCGTGCATTAGATCACTTCTCACTGTATGTGAATCCTCAGAAACAAGTTATAAAAGGACCGATTATTTCAGGATTTTCTCGAGTCAGAGTTTAAACTGTGCCACTGACACAGCGGAATATTTTCTTCACATCTCCTTGATACCAGCACTGACTTAGGCTTTAGCCTTTCCCCCTGGACCCTGATATCTGTCACCTTAACAAGTGAAAACTGATAAAGACAACATCCTTAGCCAGGTCTTTGTTTCTGTGGCTTGATGTGAAATCGATACACTCTGCATTTCAGAGGCTGTTTGATATCAGGCTCCTTAGGCAGTGACATCTCTTATATATAATAATTGTCCACTGGGGACATGCAAAGACAAAAGGTAAATTACACGGAGTGCTAATTTCCCACAGTTAACTCCCTCCCCACTGATCAGTGAAAACAGAAACAGGAGGAGGCCATTCAGCCCCTCAAACCTGTTACAAAGTGACAGGAGGAGGCCATTCAGCCCCTCAAGCTTGTTACAGAGTGACAGGAGGAGGCCATTCAGCCCCTCAAGCTTGTTACAGAGTGACAGGAGAAGGCCATTCAGCCCCTCAAACCTGTTACAGAGTGACAGGAGGAGGCCATTCAGCCCCTCAAGCTTGTTACAGAGTGACAGGAGGAGGCCATTCAGCCCCTCAAGCTTGTTACAGAGTGACAGGACAAGGCCATTCAGCCCCTCAAACCTGTTACAGAGTGACAGGAGGAGGCCATTCAGCCCTTCAAACCTGTTACAGAGTGTCAGGAGGAGGCCATTCAGCCACTCAAGCTTGTTACAGAGTGACAGGAGGAGGCCATTCAGCCCCTCAAACCTGTTACAGAGTGACAGGAGGAGGCCATTCAGCCTGTCAAACCTGTTACAGAGTGATAGGAGGAGGCCATTCAGCCCCTCAAGCTTGTTACAGAGTGACAGGAGGAGGCCATTCAGCCCCTCAAACTTGTTACAGAGTGACAGGAGGAGGCCATTCAGCCCCTCAAACCTGTTACAGAGTGACAGGAGGAGGCCATTCAGCCCCTCAAGCCTGTTACAGAGTGACAGGAGGAGGCCATTCAGTCCCTCAAACCTGTTACAGAATGACAGGAGGAGGCCATTCAGCCCCTCAAACCTGTTACAGAGTGACAGGAGGAGGCCATTCAGCCCCTCAAACCTGTTACAGAGTGACAGGAGGAGGCCATTCTTTTTTTTATTCTTTTGTGGGATGTGAGTGTCACTAGCAAGGCAAGCATTTATTGCTCATCCTTAATTGCCCTTAAGAAGGTGGTGGTGAGCTGCCTTCTTGAACCACTGCAGTCAATGTGGGGTAGGTACTGTGAGGAAGAGAGTTCCAGATTTCCACTGCCCTCTGTGTCAAGAAGGCATCACCCTGAATGGCCTGGCTTTAATTTTAAGGTTCTGCCCCCTTGTTCTGGACTCCCCTGAGGAGATAGTTTCTCTCTATCTACCCTGTTGATCCCTTTGCTCTCCTTGCTCTGTAACATGAGGGGTAGATCTCGGAGCCCATTGGCCCTGTCGTTCAGGCGTAAATCAGGCTGGAGTTTTCACTGAGGAATCAGGAAACAGCCTAGTGTGTTCCATTGGTTCGGACAGTGGTTTGTGCCTTCGGACAGTAGTCAGTGTGTTTGGGCAGTGGTCTGAAATTTCGGACAGCAGTCAGTGGGTTCAGACAATATTCTGTAAGTTTGGACAGTGGCTTGCGTGTTCAGACTGTGGTCTGATATTTCAGACAGTGGTCTGTGTTTTCGGACAGTGGTTTGATATTTCAGACAGTGGTCTGTGTTTTCAGACAGTGGTCGTGTCTTCAGGCAGTGGTCGTGTATTCGGGCAGTGGTCTGTGTTTTCGGACAGTGGTCTGTGTTTTCAGACAGTGGTCTGTGTTTTCAGACAGTGGTCGTGTGTTCGGACAGTGGTCTGTGTTTTCGGACAGTGGTCTGTGTTTTCAGACAGTGGTCTGTGTCTTCGGGCAGTGGTCATGTGTTCGGACAGTGGTTGTGTGTTTTCAGACAGTGGTCTGTGTTTTCAGACAGTGGTCTGTGTTTTCGGACAGTGGTCTGTGTTTTCAGACAGTGGTCTGTGTTTTCAGACAGTGGTCGTGTGTTTGGGCAGCGGTCGTGTGTTCGGACAGTGGCTTGTGTGTTCGGACAGTGGTCTGTGTTTTCAGACAGTGGTCTGTGTTTTCGGACAGTGGTCTGTGTCTTCGGGCAGTGGTTGTGCGTTCGGGCAGTGGTCGTGTGTTCGGACAGTGGCTTGTGTGTTCGGACAGTGGTCTGTGTTTTCGGACAGTGGTCTGTGTCTTCGCGCAGTGGTTGTGTGTTCGGGCAGTGGTCGTGTGTTCGGACAGTGGCTTGTGTGTTCGGACAGTGGTCTGTGTTTTCAGACAGTGGTCTGTGTTTTCAGACAGTGGTCTGTGTCTTCGGGCAGTGGTCGTGTGTTCGGGCAGTGGTCGTGTGTTCGGACAGTGGCTTGTGTGTTCGGACAGTGGTCTGTGTTTTCAGACAGTGGTCTGTGTTTTCAGACAGTGGTCGTGTCTTCAGGCAGTGGTTGTGTGTTTTCAGACAGTGGTCGTGTCTTCGGGCAGTGGTCGTGTGTTCGGACAGTGGTTGTGTGTTTTCAGACAGTGGTCTGTGTTTTCAGACAGTGGTCTGTGTTTTCGGACAGTGGTCGTGTGTTCAGGCAGTGGTCGTGTGTTCGGACAGTGGCTTGTGTGTTCGGACAGTGGTCTGTGTTTTCAGACAGTGGTCTATGTTTTTGGACAGTGGTCTGTGTCTTCGGGCAGTGGTTGTGTGTTCGGGCAGTGGTCGTGTGTTCGGACAGTGGCTTGTGTGTTCGGACAGTGGTCTGTGTTTTCAGACAGTGGTCTGTGTTTTCGGACAGTGGTCTGTGTCTTCGGGCAGTGGTCGTGTGTTCGGGCAGTGGTCGTGTGTTCGGGCAGTGGTCGTGTGTTCGGACAGTGGCTTGTGTGTTCGGACAGTGGTCTGTGTTTTCAGACAGTGGTCTGTATTTTCAGACAGTGGTCTGTGTCTTCGGGCAGTGGACGTGTGTTCGGGCAGTGGTCTATGTTTTCAGACAGTGGTCTGTGTCTTCGGACAGTGGCTTGTGTGTTCGGGCAGTGGTCTATGTTTTCGGACGGTGGTCTGTGTTTTCAGACAGTGGTCTGTGTCTTCGGGCAGTGGTCATGTGTTCGGGCAATGGCTTGTGTGTTTGGGCAGTGGTCTATGTTTTCGGACAGTGGTCTGTGTTTTCAGAAGGTGGTCTGTGTCTTCGGACAGTGGCTTGTGTGTTCGGGCAGTGGTCTATGTTTTCGGACGGTGGTCTGTGTTTTCAGACAGTGGTCTGTGTCTTCGGACAGTGGTCATGTGTTCGGACAATGGCTTGTGTGTTCGGGCAGTGGTCTATGTTTTCGGACGGTGGTCTGTGTTTTCAGACAGTGGTCTGTGTCTTCGGGCAGTGGTCATGTGTTCGGGCAATGGCTTGTGTGTTTGGGCAGTGGTCTATGTTTTCGGACAGTGGTCTGTGTTTTCAGAAGGTGGTCTGTGTCTTCGGACAGTGGCTTGTGTGTTCGGGCAGTGGTCTATGTTTTCGGACGGTGGTCTGTGTTTTCAGACAGTGGTCTATGTTTTCGGACAGTGGTCTATGTTTTCGGACAGTGGTCTATGTTTTCGGACAGTGGTCTGTGTTTTCAGAAGGTGGTCTGTGTCTTCGGACAGTGGCTTGTGTGTTCGGGCAGTGGTCTATGTTTTCGGACAGTGGTCTATGTTTTCGGACAGTGGTCTATGTTTTCGGACAGTGGTCTGTGTTTTCAGACGGTGGTCTGTGTTTTCGGACTGAATTCTGTGGGTTCAGACTGTGATAATCTACATCCCAGAGTACTTAAGGAAGTGGCCCTAGAAATAGTAGATGCATTGCTGGTCATTTTTCAAAATTCTATAGACTCTGGAACAGTTCCAGCAGATTGGAGGGTAGCTAATGTAACCCCACTATTTAAAAAAAGGAGGTAGAGAGAAAACAGGGAATTATAGACCGGTTAGCCTGACATCAGTAGTGGGGAAAATGCTAGAGTCCATTATAAAAGATGTAATAGCAGAGCATTTGGAAAACAATGACAGGATCGGACAAAGTCAACATGGATTTACAAAAGGGAGAACATGCTTGACAAATCTACTGGAATTTTTTGAGGATGTAACCAGTAGAATAGATAAGGGAGAACCAGTGGATGTGGTGAATTTGGACTTTCAGAAGGCTTTCAATAAGGTCCCACATAAGAGATTAGCATGCAAAATTAAAGCACATGGGATTGGGGGTAAGGTACTGACATGGATAGAGAACTGGTTGGCAGACAGGAAACAAAGAGTAGGAATAAACGGGTCTTTTTCCGAGTGGCAGGCAGTGACCAGTGGGGTACCGCAGGGATCTGTGCTCGGACCCCAGCTATTCACAATATATATTAATGATATAGATGAGGGAATTAAATGTAATATATCCAAGTTTGCCGATGACATAAAGCTGGGTGGGAGTGTGAGCTGTGAGGAGGATGCAGAGAAGCTCCAGTGTGATTTGGACAGGTTGAGTGAGTGAGCAAATACATAGCAGATGCAGTATAATGTGGATAAATGTGAGGGTATCCACTTTGGTGGCAAAAACAGAAAGGCAGATTATTATCTGAACGGTGATAGATTGGGAAAGGGGGAGGTGCAGCGAGACCTGGGTGTCCTTGTGGACCAGTCGCTAAAAGTAAGCATGCAGGTACAGCAGGCAGTTAAAAAGGCAAATGGTATGTTGGCCTTCATAGCGAGAGGATTCGAGTACAGGAGCAAGAATGTCTTGCTGCAATTATACAAGGCCTTGATGAGACTACATTTGGAGTAATGTGTGCAGTTTTGGTCTCCTTATCTGAGGAAGGATGTTCTTGCTATGGAGGGAGTGCAGCGAAGGTTCACCAGACTGATTCCTGGGATGGCAGGACTGACATATGAGGAGAGATTGGGTCGATTAGGCTTGTATTAATTAGAGTTTAGAAGAATGAGAGGGGATCTCATAGAAACCTACAAAATTCTAACAGGACTGGACAGACTAGATGCAGGAAGGATGTTCCCGATGGCGGGGGAGTCCAGGACCCGGGGTCACAATCTAAGGATAAGGGGTAAGCCATTTAGGACTGAGATGAGGAGGGATTTCTTCACCCAGAGAGTGGTGAACCTGTGGAATTCTCTACCACAGAAAGCAGTTGAGGCCAAATCATTAAATATATTCAAGAAAGAGTTAATTATAGTTCTTGGGGCTGAAGAAATCAAGGAATACAGGGAGAAAGCGGGAACAGGGTACTGAGTCAGATGATCAGCCATGATCATATTGAATGGCGGTGCAGGCTCGAAGGGCCGAATGGCCTACTCCTGCTCCTATTTTTCTGTGTTTCTATGTTCTGTGGGTTCAGACGGTGGTCTGTGTTTTCGGACAGTGGTCTTTCTGTTCGGACTGTGATCCGGTGTTCGGGTAGTGGACCGTGGTCTAGCATGCTTGACGAGATGAGTGTAGTTCAACAGAGGGATACTGAATGGAATAGCTGGTGATATGAGTGAGTTTCCATCATATTTGACTCCACTCCCACAACAATACAGTCCTCTCTTATCTGCTCTCTGAAGTGGCAACTCCCAGGGTTAACAAGGAGGCTCAGCACCACTTTCCCAGGGCAATTAGTGATGGTCAATAAAAGCCAGTCTTGTCAGCAACACTCACTTCCTGAAAATGAAGTTAAAAAAGCAGGATGGGGCGTCACTGACACTGAAGGGTTACAAGAATCTGTCTGGGGTTTTTGTTAGAATAATAGATGCAAAGGGTTATACAGCACAGAAACAGGCCCTTCGGCCCATCGTGTCTGTGCTGGCCATCAAGCATCTAACTATTCTAATCCCATTTTCTAGCACTTGGCCTGTAGCCTTGTATGCTAAGGCATTTCAAGTGCTCATCTAAATACTTCTTAAATGTTGTGAAGGTTCCTGCCTCTACCACCTCTTCAGGCAGTGTGTTCCAGATTCCAACCACCCTCTGGGTGAAATTTATTCCTTAAATCCCCTCTAAATGTCCTGCCCCTTACCTTAAGTCTATGCCCCCTGGTTATTGACCCCTCTGCCAAGGGAAAAAATTTCTATCTAACCTATCAATGCCCCTCATAATTCTGTACACTTCAATCATATCTCCCCTCAGCCTTCTCTGCTCTAAGGAACCAACCGTAGCCTTTTCAGTCTCTCTTCATAGCTGAAATGCTCCAGCCCAGGCAACATCCTGGTGAATCTCCTCTGCACCCTCTCCAATCACATCCTTCCTATAGTGTGGTGCCCAGAACTGTACACAGTACTCCAGCTGTGGCCTAACTAGCGTTTTATACAGCTCCATCATAACCTCCCTGCTCTTATATTCTGTGCCTCAGCTAATAAAGGCAAGTATCCCATATGCCTTCCTAACCACCTTATCTACCTGTGCTGCTGCCTTCAGTGAGCGATGGACAAGTACACCAAGGTCCCTCTGACCTTCTGTACTTCCTAGGGTCCGACCATCCATTGTATATTCCCTTGCCTTGTTAGTCCTCCCAAAATGCATCACCTCACACTTCTCAGGAATAAATTCCATTTGCCACTGCTCTGCCCATCTTACCAGCCCATCTATATCTCCCTGTAATCTAAGGCTTTCCTCTTCACTATTTACGGCACCACCAATTTTCGTGTCATCTGCGAACTTACTGATCATACCTCCTATATTCACGTCGAAATCATTAATGTACACTACAAACAGCAAGGGTCCCAGCACCGATCCCTGTGGTACACCACTGGTCACAGGCTTCCAATCGCAAAAACAACCCTCGACCATTACCCTCTGCCTCCTGCCACTAAGACACTTTTGGATCCAATTCCCCAAATTGCCCTGGATTCCATGGGCTCTTACCTTCTAAACCAATCTCCCATGTGGGACCTTATCAAAAGCCTTACTGAAGTCCATGTAGACTACATCAACTGCTTTACCCTCATCTACACATCTAGTCACCTCCTCGAAAAATTCAATCAAGTTAGTTAGACTCGATCTCCCCCTGACAAAGCCATGCTGACTATCCCTGATTAATCCCTGCCTCTCCAAGTGCAGATTAATCCTGTCTCTCAGAATTTTTTCCAATAATTTCCCAACCACTGATGTTAGACTCACCGGCCTGTAATTACCTGGTTTATCCCTGCTACCCTTCTTGATTAATGGTACCACATTCGCTGTCCTCCAGTCCTCTGATACCTCTCCTGTAGCCAGAAAGGATTTGAAAATTTGTGTCAGAGCCCCTGCTATCTCCTCCCTTGCCTCACATAACAGCCTGGGATACATCTCATCTGGGCCTGGGGATTTATCCACTTTTAAGCCCACTAAAACAGGTGGTGGACAATTAAACAACTAACTGGAGGAGGTGGCTCCACAAATATCCCCATCCTCAATGATGGGGGAGCCCAGCACATCAGTGCGAAAGATAAGGCTGAAGCATTTGCAACAATCTTCAGCCAGAAGTGCCAAGTTGATGATCCATCTCGGCCTCCTCCTGAAGTCCCCAACATCATAGATGCCAGACTTCAGCCAATTCGATTCACTCCGCGTGATATCAAGAAACGACTGAATGCACTGGATACTGCAAAGGCTATGGGCCCTGACAATATTCCAGCAATAGTACACAAGACCTGTGCTCCAGAACTTGCCGTGCCCCTAGCCAAGCTGTTCCAGTACAGCTACAACACTGGCATCTACCCGGCAATGTGGAAAATTACCCAGGTATGTCCTGTACACAAAAAGCAGGACAAATCCAACCCGGCCAATTACCGCCCCATCATCCTACTCTCAATCATCAGTAAAGTGATGGAAGGTGTCATCAACAGTGCCATCAAGCAGCACTTGCTTAGCAATAACCCGCTCAGTGACGCTCTGTTTGGGTTCCGCCAGGGCCTCTCAGCTCCTGACCTCATTACAGCCTTGGTTCAAAAATGGACAAAAGAGCTGAACTCAAGAGGTGAGGTGAGAGTGACTGCCCTTGACATCAAGGCAGCATTTGACCGAGTATGGCATCAAGGAGCCCGAGCAAAACTGGAGTCAATGGGAATCGGGGAAAACTCTCCACTGGTTGGAGTCATACCTAGCGCAAAGGAAGATGGTTGTGGTTGTTGGAGGTCAATCATCTGAGCTCCAGGACATCACTGCAGGAGTTCCTCAGGGTAGTGTCATAGGCCCAACCATCTTCAGCTGCTTCATCAATGACCTTCCTTCAATTATAAGGTCAGAAGTGGGGATGTTCGCTGATGATTGCACAATGTTCAGCACCATTCGCGACTCCTCAGATACTGAAGCAGTCCGTGTAGAAATGCAGCAAAACCTGGACAATATCCAGGCTTGGGCTGATATGTAGCAAGTAACATTCGCGTCACACAAGTGCCAGGCAATGACCATCTCCAACAAGAGAGAATCTAACCATCTCCCCTTGATATTCAACAGCATTACCATTGCTGAATCCCCCACTATCAACATCCTAGGGGTTACCATTGACCAGAAACTGAACTGGAGTAGCCATATAAATACCGTGGCTACAAGAGCAGGTCAGAGGCTAGGAATCCTGAGGCGAGTAAATCACCTCCTGACTCCCCAAAGCCTGTCCACCATCTACAAGGCACAAGTCAGGAGTGTGATGGAATACTCTCCACTTGCCTGGATGGGTGCAGCTCCAACAACACTCAAGAATATCGACACCATCCTGGACAAAGCAGCCCACTTGATTAGCACACCATCTACAAACATTCACTCCCTCCACCACTGATGCACTGTGGCAGCAGTGTGTACCATCTACAAGATGCACTGCAGCAACGCACCAAGGCTCCTGAAACAGCACCTTCCAAACCCACGCCCTCTACCAATTAGAAGGTCAAGGGCAGCAAATACATGGGAACACCACCACCTGCAAGTTCCTCTCCAAGTCATACACCATCCTGACTATATCGCCGTTCCTTCACTGTCGATGGGTCAAATCCTGGAACTCCCTTCCTAACAGTACTGTGGGTGTACCTACGCCACATGGACTGAACAAAGAACAAAGAACAAAGAAAATTACAGCACAGGAACAGGCCCTTCGGCCCTCCAAGCCTGCGCCGATCCAGATCCTCTATCTAAACATGTCGCCTATTTTCTAAGGGTCTGTATCTCTTTGCTTCCTGCCCATTCATGTATCTGTCTAGATACATCTTAAAAGACGCTATCGTGCCCGCATCTACCACCTCCGCTGGCAACGCGTTCCAGGCACCCACCACCCTCTGCGTAAAGAACTTTCCACGCATATCCCCCCTAAACTTTTCCCCTCTCACTTTGAACTCGTGACCCCTAGTAATTGAATCCCCCACTCTGGGAAAAAGCTTCTTGCTATCCACCCTGTCTATACCTCTCATGATTTTGTACACCTCAATCAGGTCCCCCCTCAACCTCCGTCTTTCCAATGAAAATAATCCTAATCCACTCAACCTCTCTTCATAGCTAGCGCCCTCCATACCAGGCAACATCCTGGTGAACCTCCTCTGCACCCTCTCCAAAGCATCCACATCCTTTTGGTAATGTGGCGACAAGAACTGCACGCAGTATTCCAAATGTGGCCGAACCAAAGTCTTATACAACTGTAACATGACCTGCCAACTCTTGTGCTCAATACCCCGTCCGATGAAGGAAAGCATGCCGTATGCCTTCTTGACCACTCTATTGACCTGCGTTGCCACCTTCAGGGAACAATGGACCTGAACACCCAAATCTCTCTGGACATCAATTTTCCCCAGGACTTTTCCATTTACTGTATAGAACAAAGAACAAAGAACAGTACAGCACAGGAACAGGCCATTCGGCTCTCCAAGCCTGCGCCGATCTTGATGCCTGCCTAAACTTCTGCACTTCCGGGGTCCGTATCCCTCTATTCCCATGCTATTCATGTATTTGTCAAGATGCTTCTTAAATATCTCTATGGTACCTGCTTCCACCACCTCCCCCGGCAGCAAGTTCCAGGCACTCACCACCCTCTGTGTAAAGAACTTGCCTCGCACATCCCCTCTAAACTTTGCCCCTCTTACCTTAAACCTATCTCCCCTAGTAACTGACTCTTCCACCCTGGGAAAAAGCTTCTGACTATCCACTCTGTCCATGCCGCTCATAACTTTGTAAACCTCTATCATGTCGCCCCTCCACCTCCGTCGTTCCAGTGAAAACAATCCGAGTTTATCCAACCTCTCCTCATAGCTAATGCCCTCCAGACCAGGCAACATCCTGGTAAACCTCTTCTGTACCCTCTCCAAAGCCTCCACGTCCTTCTGGTAGTGTGGCGACCAGAATTGCACACTGCAGCGGTTCAAGAAGGCAGCTCACCACCACCTTCTCAAGGACAATTAGGGATGGGCAATAAATGCTGGCCTGGCCAGCGACGCCCACATCCGAGGAATGAATAAAAAAAAGATAATGACCAGATACTCTGTTTAGTGATATTAGTTGAGTGATAAATATTGTCAATGATGACTGATAGATCTCTCATCCTGTCACCAAAACTCGGAATGGAATTCTCCTCTCTTTTCTTAAATTTAGTTTTTTCGTCTAAACTTAATCTCTAATTTTCTTTGTTTTCGTGATATCCTAAGGGTTTTCTAACATTCCATTTCAGTTAAGCGTAAGTCACAAACAGCACGACGGAGCTGATTAAAGTAAAGCTCACGGTCTCACCCTGTGCTGCAGGAAATTAATCCTTATTCCATCATTGCCAATGAGGAGCCCTTAACCTACACACACCACGTCAAATCAGGATGCTTCACATCCAGAATAACAGATACCCGGGTGTGAGTTACAGACTGGAATCTAATCGAGGGGTTCGCGGGGTTTATATATAGAATAACAGATATCCAGGAGTGAGTTACGGACTGGAATATAATCGAGGGGTTCGCGGGGTTTATATATAGAATAACAGATACCCAGGAGTGAGTTACGGACTAGAATCTAATCGAGGGGTTCGGGGGTTTATATATAGAATAACAGATACCCAGGAGTGAGTTACAGACTGGAATCTAATCGAGGGGTTCGCGGGGTTTATATATAGAATAACAGATACCCAGGAGTGAGTTACGGACTGGAATATAATCGAGGGGTTCGCGGGGTTTATATATAGAATAACAGATACCCAGGAGTGAGTTACGGACTGGAATATAATCGGGGGGTTTATATATAGAATAACAGATACCCGGGAGTGAGTTACGGACTGGAATCTAATCGAGGGGTTCGGGGGGTTTACATATAGAATAACAGATACCCAGGAGTGAGTTACAGACTGGAATCTAATCGAGGGGTTCGCGGGGTTTATATATAGAATAACAGATACCCAGGAGTGAGTTACGGACTGGAATATAATCGGGGGGTTTATATATAGAATAACAGATACCCGGGAGTGAGTTACGGACTGGAATCTAATCGAGGGGTTCGGGGGGTTTATATATAGAATAACAGATACCCAGTAGTGAGTTACGGACTGGAATCTAATTGAGGGGCTCGGGGGGTTTATATATAGAATAACAGATACCCGGGAGTGAGTTACAGACTGGAATCTAATCGAGGGGTTCGGGGGTTTATATATAGAATAACAGATACCTGGGAGTGAGTTACAGACTGGAATCTAATCGAGGGGTTCGGGGGTTTATATATAGAATAACAGATACCTGGGAGTGAGTTACAGACTGGAATCTAATCGAGGGGTTCGGGGGTTTATATATAGAATAACAGATACCTGGGAGTGAGTTACATACTGGAATCTAATTGAGGGGTTCGGGGGGTTTATATATCGAATAACAGATACCTGGGAATGAGTTACAGACTGGAATCTAATCGAGGGGTTCGGGGGTTTATATATAGAATAACAGATACCTGGGAATGAGTTACAGACTGGAATCTAATCGAGGGGTTCGGGGGTTTATATATAGAATAACAGATACCCGGGAGTGAGTAACGGACTGGAATATAATCGGGGGGGTTTATATATAGAATAACAGATACCTGGGAATGAGTTACAGACTGGAATCTAATCGAGGGGTTCGGGGGTTTATATATAGAATAACAGATACCTGGGAATGAGTTACATACTGGAATCTAATTGAGGGGTTCGGGGGGTTTATATATAGAATAACAGATACCCGGGAGTGAGTTACGGACTGGAATATAATCGGGGGGTTTATATATTGAATAACAGATACCTGGGAATGAGTTACAGACTGGAATATAATCGGGGGGGTTTACATATAGAATAACAGATACCTGGGAATGAGTTACAGACTGGAATCTAATTGAGGGGTTAGGGGGGTTTATATATAGAATAACAGATACCCGGGAGTGAGTTACAGACTGGAATATAATCAGGGGGTTTATATATAGAATAACAGATACCTGGGAGTGAGTTACAGACTGGAATCTAATTGAGGGGTTAGGGGGGTTTATATATAGAATAACAGATACCCGGGAGTGTGTTACGGACTGGAATCTAATTGAGGGGTTAGGGGGGTTTATATATAGAATAACAGATACCCGGGAGTGAGTTACAGACTGGAATCTAATCGAGGGGTTCGGGGGTTTATATATAGAATAACAGATACCTGGGAGTGAGTTACAGACTGGAATCTAATCGAGGGGTTCGGGGGTTTATATATAGAATAACAGATACCCGGGAGTGTGTTACGGACTGGAATATAATCAGGGGGTTTATATATAGAATAATAGATACCCGGGAGTGAGTTACAGACTGGAATCTAATCGAGGGGTTCGGGGGTTTATATATAGAATAACAGATATCTGGGAGTGAGTTACAGACTGGAATCTAATTGAGGGGTTCGGGGGGTTTATATATAGAATAACAGATACCCGGGAGTGTGTTACAGACTGGAATCTAATCGAGGGGTTCGGGGGTTTATATATAGAATAACAGATACCCGGGAGTGAGTTACGGACTGGAATATAATCAGGGGGTTTATATATAGAATAACAGATACCCGGGAGTGAGTTACAGACTGGAATCTAATCGAGGGGTTCGGGGGTTTATATATAGAATAACAGATACCCGGGACTGAGTTACAGACTGGAATCTAATTGAGGGGTTCGGGGGGTTTATATATAGGATATCAGATACCTGGGAGTGAGTTACATGCTGGAATCTAATTGAGGGGTTCGGGGGGTTTATATATAGAATAACAGATACCCGGGAGTGAGTTACGGACTGGAATATAATCGGGGGGTTTATATATAGAATAACAGATACCTGGGAGTGAGTTACAGACTGGAATCTAATCGAGAGGTTCGGGGGTTTATATATAGAATAACTGATACCTGGGAGTGAGTTACATGCTGGAATCTAATTGAGGGGTTCGGGGGGTTTATATATAGAAAACAGATACCTGGGAGTGAGTTACATGCTGGAATCTAATTGAGGGGTTCGGGGGGTTTATATATAGAAAACAGATACCTGGGAGTGAGTTACAGACTGGAATCTAATCGAGAGGTTCGGGGGTTTATATATAGAATAACAGATACCTGGGAGTGAGTTACATGCTGGAATCTAATTGAGGGGTTCGGGGGGTTTATATATAGAATAACAGATACCCGGGAGTGAGTTACGGACTGGAATCTAATCGAGAGGTTCGGGGGTTTATATATAGAATAACAGATACCTGGGAGTGAGTTACAGACTGGAATCTAATCGAGAGGTTCGGGGGTTTATATATAGAATAACAGATACCTGGGAGTGAGTTACAGACTGGAATCTAATCGAGAGGTTCGGGGGTTTATATATAGAATAACAGATACCTGGGAGTGAGTTACGGACTGGAATATAATCGGGGGCTTTATATATAGAATAACAGATACCTGGGAGTGAGTTACATACTGGAATCTAATTGAGGGATTCGGGGGGTTTATATATAGAATAACAGATACCTGGGAGTGAGTTACGGACTGGAATATAATCGGGGGCTTTATATATAGAATAACAGATACCTGGGAGTGAGTTACATACTGGAATCTAATTGAGGGATTCGGGGGGTTTATATATAGAATAACAGATACCTGGGAGTGAGTTACATACTGGAATCTAATTGAGGGATTCGGGGGGTTTATATATAGAATAACAGATACCCGGGAGTGGGTTACAGACTGCCTTACTCTGCTTTTTTATTCTTCCTGCCAAAGTGAACAACTTCACATTTCCCACATTATACTCCATTTGCCAGATTTGTACCCACTCACTCAACCTATCTACATCGATCTGCAACCTCCTTATGTCCTCTTCACAACATACTTTCCCACCTATCTTTGTGACATCTTCAAATTGTCTTCAGCACAGAACCCTGCGGGACTCCACTCGTCACTTTCTGCCTATCAGAAAAGGACCCATTTATGCTTCCTCTGTTTTCTGCCAGCCAGCCAATCTTCTATCCATACTAATGTGTTACCCCCTACACCATGAGCTCCTACTTTGCGCAGCAACCTTTTCGGTGGCATTTTATCAAATGCCTTCTGGAAATCCAAGTACAGTACGTCAACGGGCTCCCCTTTATCCACAGCGCTTGTCACTCCTTCAAAAAACTCCAATAAATTGATTAAACCTGATTTCCCTTTCACAAAACCATGCTGACTATTCCCGATTACCTTGAGTTTTTCTAAGTGCCCAGCTACAACCTCCTTAATGATCGAGTCTGACACCTTCCTCATGACAGACATCAAGCTAACTTCTTGAATAGAGTGGTTATATTTGCTACTTTCCAATCTGATGGAACCTTTCCAGACTCGAGCGAATTTTGAAAAATTATCACCAATGCATCTACTACCTCATTCGCCAGCTCTTTTAACACCCTAGGATGAAGCCCATCAGGACCCGGGGACTTGTCAGCTCGCAGCTCCATCAGTTTGCTCAGTACCGCTTCCCTGGTGATTGTAATTTCACCAAGTTCCTCTCTTCCTTTCACCTCCTGATTTACAGCTAATACTGGAATGCTTTTTGTATCCTCTATAGTGAAGACAGAAGCAAAATATTTGCTCATTTCATCTTACATTTCCTGATACGAACATATGAATTAGGAGCAGGAGTAGGCCACTCGGCCCCTCGAGCCTGCTCCACCATTCAATAAGATCATGGCTGAACTGATTACTCAACAATCCCCCTCAGCCAGCAGAATGGGCACCCAAACAACCAGCCCTACAGTTTGGTCACCCGAAACAGCCACCCCAGCCCAGCCCCCCACCTTGCAGAGCCCCAGAGACGCTGACCCCACGTGCAGAGCACACAGCTCTGTCGACCAACAATAGCCTCCAGACCCCCCCTTCACCATGCAGTGCTGGAAGTGGCTGCCCACCTCTCATGAATCCAAAGGCACAAGACGGCCGCCCGTATTCCACAAATCCGTACCCACCCAACATTAAAAACAAAGAATCAGACGTTAATGTATTAAATGCAGGAGCTCGACAAATTTAAAATACATTCCCATTCCCCCTGGGGAGCAAAGCTGCCTTGGTGCTAAATCTGGAAACTAGGTCACAATGCCGGGCTTCTGGGTGGAGAATTCCGTGGTGATTCTCCAGCCTTCCAGGCACTATACGCGCTCCAAGTGGATGCAATACATTCAGCCCAATATATGCAATAACAGAGTGATCCTCAACCTGAATAAAGAGTGAGTCCGGAGAGATACACAGTGAGTGACCCTCACCCTGAATAAAAGGTGACTGCACAGTTACACAGTGAGTGATCCTCGCCCTGAATAAACAGTGACTCTGTACAGTTACACAGTGAGTGATCCCCACCCTGAATAAACACTGAGTCCGTAGAGTTGCACAGTGAGTGATCCTCACCCTGAATAAACAGTGACTCTGTACAGTTACACAGTGAGTGATCCTCACCCTGAATAAACAGTGACTCTGTACAGTTACAAAGTGAGTGATCCTCACCCTGAATAAACAGTGACTCTGTACAGTTACACAGCGAGTGACCCTCACCCTGAATAAAAAGTGACTCTGTACAGTTACACAGTGAGTGACCCTCACCCTGAATAAACAGTGACTCTGTACAGTTACACAGTGAGTGATCCTCACCCTGAATAAACAGTGACTCTGTACAGTTACACAGCGAGTGACCCTCACCCTGAATAAACAGTGACTCTGTACAGTTACACAGTGAGTGATCCTCACCCTGAATAAACAGTGACTCTGTACAGTTACACAGTGAATGATCCTTACCCTGAGTAAACAGTGACTCTGTACAGTTACACAGTGAGTGACCCTCACCCTGAATAAACAGTGACTCTGTACAGTCACACAGTGAGTGACCATCACCCTGAATAAACAGTGACTCTGTACAGTTACACAGTGAGTGATCCTCACCCTGAATAAACAGTGTCTCTGTACAGTTACACAGTGAGTGACCCTCACCCTGAATAAACAGTGACTCTGTACAGTTACACAGTGAGTGACCCTCACCCTGAATAAACAGTAACTCTGTACAGTTACACAGTGAGTGATCCTCACCCAGAATAAACAGTGACTCTGTACAGTTACACAGTGAGTGACCCTCACCCTGAATAAACAGTGACTCTGTACAGTTACACAGTGCGTGACCCTCACCCTGAATAAACAGTGACTCTGTACAGTTACACAGTGAGTGATCCTCACCCTGAATAAACAGTGACTGTACAGTTACACTGTGAGTGAACCTCACCCTGAATAAACAGTGACTCTGTACAGTTACACAGTGCGTGACCCTCACCTTGAATAAACAGTGACTCTGTACAGTTACACAGTGAGTGATCCTCACCCTGAATAAACAGTGACTCTGTACAGTTACACAGTGAGTGATCCTCACCCTGAATAAACAGTGACTCTGTACAGTTACACAGTGCGTGACCCTCACCCTGAATAAACAGTGACTCTGTACAGTTACACAGTGAGCGACCCTCACCCTGAATAAACAGTGACTCTGTACAGTTACACAGTGAGTGATCCTCACCCTGAATAAACAGTGACTGTACAGTTACACTGTGAGTGAACCTCACCCTGAATAAACAGTGACTCTGTACAGTTACACAGTGAGTGATCCTCGCCCTGAATAAACAGTGACTCTGTACAGTTACACAGTGAGTGACCCTCACCCTGAATAAACAGTGACTCTGTACAGTTACACAGTGAGTGATCCTCACCCTGAATAAACAGTGACTCTGTACAGTTACACAGTGAGTGATCCTCACCCTGAATAAACAGTGATTCTGTACAGTTACACAGTGAGTGACCCTCACCCTGAATAAACAGTGACTCTGTACAGTTACACAGTGAGTGATCCTCACCCTGAATAAACAGTGATTCTGTACAGTTACACAGTGAGTGACCCTCACCCTGAATAAACAGTGACTCTGTACAGTTACACAGTGAGTGATCCTCACCCTGAATAAACAGTGATTCTGTACAGTTACACAGTGAGTGACCCTCACCCTGAATAAACAGTGATTCTGTACAGTTACACAGTGAGTGACCCTCACCCTGACTAAACAGTGACTCTGTGCAGTTACACAGTGTGTGATCCTCACCCAGAATAAACAGTGACTCTGTACAGTTAAACAGAGAAAGACCCTCACCCTGAATAAACAGTGATTCTGTACAGTTACACAGTGAGTGACCCTCATCCTGAATAAACAGTGACTCTGTACAGTTACACAGTGAGTGACCCTCACCCTGAATAAACAGTGACTCTGTACAGTTACACAGTGAGTGATCCTCACCCTGAATAAACAGTCACTGTACAGTTACACTGTGAGTGAACCTCACCCTGAATAAACAGTGACTCTGTACAGTTACACAGTGAGTGACCCTCATCCTGAATAAACAGTGACTCTGTACAGTTACACAGTGAGTGACCCTCACCCTGAATAAACAGTGACTCTGTACAGTTACACAGTGAGTGATCCTCACCCTGAATAAACAGTGACTGTACAGTTACACTGTGAGTGAACCTCACCCTGAATAAACAGTGACTCTGTACAGTTACACAGTGAGTGACCCTCACCCTGAATAAACAGTGACTCTGTCCAGTGACACAGTGAGTGATCCTCGCCCTGAATAAACAGTGACTCTGTACAGTTACACAGTGAGGGACCCTCACCCTGAATAAACAGTGACTCTGTACAGTTGAACAGAGAAAGACCCTCACCCTGAATAAACAGTGACTCTGTACAGTTACACAGTGAGTGACCCTCACCCTGAATAAACAGTGACTCTGTACAGTTAAACAGAGAAAGACCCTCACCCTGAATAAACAGTGACTCTGTACAGTTACACAGTGAGTGACCCTCACCCTGAATAAACAGTGACTCTGTAAAGATACACAGTGAGTGATCCTCGCCCTGAATAAACAGTGACTCTGTACAGTTAAACAGAGAAAGACCCTCACCCTGAATAAACAGTGACTCTGTACAGTTAAACAGAGAAAGACCCTCACCCTGAATAAACAGTGACTCTGTACAGTTACACAGTGAGGGACCCTCACCCTGAATAAACAGTGACTCCGTACAGTTAAACAGAGAAAGACCCTCACCCTGAATAAACAGTGACTCTGTACAGTTACACAGTGAGGGACCCTCACCCTGAATAAACAGTGACTCTGTACAGTTAAACAGAGAAAGACCCTCACCCTGAATAAACAGTGACTCTGTACAGTTACACAGTGAGTGACCCTCACCCTGAATAAACAGTGACTCTGTACAGTTAAACAGAGAAAGACCCTCACCCTGAATAAACAGTGACTCTGTACAGTTACACAGTGAGGGACACTCACCCTGAATAAACAGTGACTCTGTACAGTTAAACAGAGAAAGACCCTCACCCTGAATAAACAGTGACTCTGTACAGTTACACAGTGAGTGACCCTCACCCTGAATAAACAGTGACTCTGTAAAGATACACAGTGAGTGATCCTCGCCCTGAATAAACAGTGACTCTGTACAGTTACACAGTGAGTGATCCTCACCCTGAATAAACAGTGACTCTGTACAGTTACACAGTGAGTGACCCTCACCCTGAATAAACGGTGACTCCGTACAGTTAAACAGAGAAAGACCCTCACCCTGAATAAACAGTGACTCTGTACAGTTAAACAGAGAAAGACCCTCACCCTGAATAAACAGTGACTCTGTACAGTTACACAGTGAGTGATCCTCACCCTGAATAAACAGTGAGTCCGCAGAGTTACACAGTGAGTGACCCTCACCCTGAATAAACAGTGACTCTGTACAGTTACACAGTGAGTGACCCTCACCCTGAATAAACAGTGACTCTGTACAGTTACACAGTGAGTGACACTCACCCTGAATAAACAGTGACTCTGTACAGTTACACAGTGAGTGATCCTCACCCTGAATAAACAGTGACTCTGTACAGTTACACAGTGAGTGATCCTCACCCTTAATAAACAGTGACTCTGTACAGTTACACAGTGAGTGACCCTCACCCTGAATAAACAGAGACTCTGTACAGTTACACAGTGAGTGACACTCACCCTGAATAAACAGTGACTCTGTACAGTTACACAGTGAGTGATCCTCACCCTGAATAAACAGTGACTCTGTACAGTTACACAGTGAGTGATCCTCACCCTTAATAAACAGTGACTCTGTACAGTTACACAGTGAATGACCCTCACCCTGAATAAACTGTGACTCTGTACAGTTACACAGTGAGTGACCCTCACCCTGAATAAACAGTGACTCTGTACAGTTACACAGTGAGTGATCCTCACCCTGAATAAACAGTGATTCTGTACAGTTACACAGTGAGTGACCCTCACCCTGAATAAACAGTGACTCTGTACAGTTACACAGTGAGTGATCCTCACCCTGAATAAACAGTGATTCTGTACAGTTACACAGTGAGTGACCCTCACCCTGAATAAACAGTGACTCTGTACAGTTACACAGTGAGTGATCCTCACCCTGAATAAACAGTGACTCTGTACAGTTACACAGTGAGTGATCCTCACCCTGAATAAACAGTGACTCTGTACAGTTACACAGTGAGTGACCCTTACCCTGAATAAACAGTGACTCTGTACAGTTACACAGTGAGTGATCCTCACCCTGAATAAACAGTGATTCTGTACAGTTACACAGTGAGTGACCCTCACCCTGAATAAACAGTGATTCTGTACAGTTACACAGTGAGTGACCCTCACCCTGACTAAACAGTGACTCTGTGCAGTTACACAGTGTGTGATCCTCACCCAGAATAAACAGTGACTCTGTACAGTTAAACAGAGAAAGACCCTCACCCTGAATAAACAGTGATTCTGTACAGTTACACAGTGAGTGACCCTCATCCTGAATAAACAGTGACTCTGTACAGTTACACAGTGAGTGACCCTCACCCTGAATAAACAGTGACTCTGTACAGTTACACAGTGAGTGATCCTCACCCTGAATAAACAGTCACTGTACAGTTACACTGTGAGTGAACCTCACCCTGAATAAACAGTGACTCTGTACAGTTACACAGTGAGTGACCCTCATCCTGAATAAACAGTGACTCTGTACAGTTACACAGTGAGTGACCCTCACCCTGAATAAACAGTGACTGTACAGTTACACTGTGAGTGAACCTCACCCTGAATAAACAGTGACTCTGTACAGTTACACAGTGAGTGACCCTCACCCTGAATAAACAGTGACTCTGTCCAGTGACACAGTGAGTGATCCTCGCCCTGAATAAACAGTGACTCTGTACAGTTACACAGTGAGGGACCCTCACCCTGAATAAACAGTGACTCTGTACAGTTGAACAGAGAAAGACCCTCACCCTGAATAAACAGTGACTCTGTACAGTTACACAGTGAGTGACCCTCACCCTGAATAAACAGTGACTCTGTACAGTTAAACAGAGAAAGACCCTCACCCTGAATAAACAGTGACTCTGTACAGTTACACAGTGAGTGACCCTCACCCTGAATAAACAGTGACTCTGTAAAGATACACAGTGAGTGATCCTCGCCCTGAATAAACAGTGACTCTGTACAGTTAAACAGAGAAAGACCCTCACCCTGAATAAACAGTGACTCTGTACAGTTAAACAGAGAAAGACCCTCACCCTGAATAAACAGTGACTCTGTACAGTTACACAGTGAGGGACCCTCACCCTGAATAAACAGTGACTCTGTACAGTTAAACAGAGAAAGACCCTCACCCTGAATAAACAGTGACTCTGTACAGTTACACAGTGAGGGACCCTCACCCTGAATAAACAGTGACTCTGTACAGTTAAACAGAGAAAGACCCTCACCCTGAATAAACAGTGACTCTGTACAGTTACACAGTGAGTGACCCTCACCCTGAATAAACAGTGACTCTGTACAGTTAAACAGAGAAAGACCCTCACCCTGAATAAACAGTGACTCTGTACAGTTACACAGTGAGGGACACTCACCCTGAATAAACAGTGACTCTGTACAGTTAAACAGAGAAAGACCCTCACCCTGAATAAACAGTGACTCTGTACAGTTACACAGTGAGTGACCCTCACCCTGAATAAACAGTGACTCTGTAAAGATACACAGTGAGTGATCCTCGCCCTGAATAAACAGTGACCCTGTACAGTTACACAGTGAGTGACCCTCACCCTGAATAATCAGTGACTCTGTACAGTTAAACAGAGAAAGACCCTCACCCTGAATAAACAGTGACTCTGTACAGTTACACAGTGAGTGACCCTCACCCTGAATAAACAGTGACTCTGTACAGTTAAACAGAGAAAGACCCTCACCCTGAATAAACAGTGACTCTGTACAGTTACACAGTGAGTGATCCTCACCCTGAATAAACAGTGACTCTGTACAGTTACACAGTGAGTGATCCTCACCCTGAATAAACAGTGACTCTGTACAGTTACACAGTGAGTGACCCTCACCCTGAATAAACGGTGACTCCGTACAGTTAAACAGAGAAAGACCCTCACCCTGAATAAACAGTGACTCTGTACAGTTAAACAGAGAAAGACCCTCACCCTGAATAAACAGTGACTCTGTACAGTTACACAGTGAGTGATCCTCACCCTGAATAAACAGTGAGTCCGCAGAGTTACACAGTGAGTGACCCTCACCCTGAATAAACAGTGACTCTGTACAGTTACACAGTGAGTGACCCTCACCCTGAATAAACAGTGACTCTGTACAGTTACACAGTGAGTGACACTCACCCTGAATAAACAGTGACTCTGTACAGTTACACAGTGAGTGATCCTCACCCTGAATAAACAGTGACTCTGTACAGTTACACAGTGAGTGATCCTCACCCTTAATAAACAGTGACTCTGTACAGTTACACAGTGAGTGACCCTCACCCTGAATAAACAGAGACTCTGTACAGTTACACAGTGAGTGACACTCACCCTGAATAAACAGTGACTCTGTACAGTTACACAGTGAGTGATCCTCACCCTGAATAAACAGTGACTCTGTACAGTTACACAGTGAGTGATCCTCACCCTTAATAAACAGTGACTCTGTACAGTTACACAGTGAATGACCCTCACCCTGAATAAACTGTGACTCTGTACAGTTACACAGTGAGTGACCCTCACCCTGAATAAACAGTGACTCTGTACAGTTACACAGTGAGTGACACTCACCCTGAATAAACAGTGACTCTGTACAGTTACACAGTGAGTGACACTCACCCTGAATAAACAGTGACTCTGTACAGTTACACAGTGAATGATCCTTACCCTGAGTAAACAGTGACTCTGTACAGTTACACAGTGAGTGACCCTCACCCTGAATAAACAGTGACTCTGTACAGTTACACAGTGAGTGACACTCACCCTGAATAAACAGTGACTCTGTACAGTTACACAGTGAGTGATCCTCACCCTGAATAAACAGTGACTCTGTACAGTTACACAGTGAGTGATCCTCACCCTTAATAAACAGTGACTCTGTACAGTTACACAGTGAGTGATCCTCACCCTTAATAAACAGTGACTCTGTACAGTTACACAGTGAGTGACACTCACCCTGAATAAACAGTGACTCTGTACAGTTACACAGTGAGTGATCCTCACCCTGAATAAACAGTGACTCTGTACAGTTACACAGTGAGTGATCCTCACCCTGAATAAACAGTGACTCTGTACAGCTACACAGTGAGTGATCCTCACCCTGAATAAACAGTGACTCTGTACAGTTACACAGTGAGTGATCCTCATCCTTAATAAACAGTGACTCTGTACAGTTACACAGTGACTGACCCTCACCCTGAATAAACAGTGACTCTGTACAGTTAAACAGTGAGTGACCCTCACCCAGAATAAACAGTGACTCTGCACAGTGACACAGTGAGTGACCCACACCCTGAATAAATAGTGACTCTGTTCAGTTACACAGTGAGTGACCCTCACCCTTAATAAACAGTGACTCTGCACAATTACACAGTGAGTGACCCTCACCCTGAATAAACAGTGACTCTGTACAGTTACACAGTGAGTGACCCTCACCCTGAATAAACAGTGACTCTGTACAGTTACACAGTGAGTGATCCTCACCCTGAATAAACAGTGACTCTGTACAGTTACACAGTGAGTGACCCTCACCCTGAATAAACAGTGACTCTGTACAGTTACACAGTGAGTGACCCTCACACTGAATAAACAGTGACTCTGTACAGTTACACAGTGAGTGACCCTCACCCTGAATAAACAGTGACTCTGTACAGTTACACAGTGAGTGATCCTCACCCTGAATAAACAGTGACTCTCTACAGTTACACAGTGAGTGACCCTCACCCTGAATAAACAGTGACTCTCTACAGTTACACAGTGAGTGACCCTCACCCTGAATAAACAGTGACTGTACAGTTACACTGTGAGTGATCCTCACCCTGAATAAACAGTGACTCTGTACAGTTACACAGCGAGTGACCCTCACCCTGAATAAACAGTGACTCTGTACAGTTACACAGTGAGTGATCCTCACCCTGAATAAACAGTGACTCTCCACAGTTACACAGTGAGTGACCCTCACCCTGAATAAACAGTGACTGTACAGTTACACTGTGAGTGATCCTCACCCTGAATAAACAGTGACTCTGTTCAGTTACACAGCGAGTGACTCTCACCCTGAATAACAGTGACACTGTACAGTTACACAGTGAGTGATCCTCAACCTGAATAAACGGTGACTCTGTACAGTTACACAGCGAGTGACCCTCACCCTGAATAACAGTGACACTGTACAGTTACACAGTGAGTGATCCTCAACCTGAATAAACAGTGACTCTGTACAGTTACACAGTGAATGAGCCTTCCACTGAGTAAACAGTGACTCTGTACAGTTACACAGTGAGTGACCCTCACCCTGAATAAACAGCGACTCTGTACAGTTACACAGTGAGTGACCCTCACCCTGAATAACAGTGACACTGTACAGTTACACAGTGAGTGATCCTCAACCTGAATAAACAGTGACTCTGTACAGTTACACAGTGAATGATCCTTCCCCTGAGTAAACAGTGACTCTGTACAGTTACACAGTGAGTGACCCTCACCCTGAATAAACAGCGACTCTGTACAGTTACACAGTGAGTGACCCTCACCCTGAATAAACAGTGACTCTGTCCAGTTACAAAGTGAGTGATCCTCAACCTGAATAAACAGAGACACTGTCCAGTTACACAGTGAGTGATCCTCACCCTGAATAAACAGAGACTCTGTACAGTTACACAATGAGTGACCCTCACCCTGAATAAACAGAGACTCTGTACAGTTACACAATGAGTGACCCTCACCCGGAATAAACAGAGACTCTGTCCAGTTACACAGTGAGTGATCCTCGCCCTGAATAAACAGAGACTCTGTACAGTTACACAATGAGTGACCCTCACCCTGAATAAACAGAGACTCTGTACAGTTACACAATGAGTGACCCTCACCCTGAATAAACAGAGACTCTGTACAGTTACACAATGAGTGACCCTCACCCTGAATAAACAGAGACTCTGTACAGTTACACAATGAGTGACCCTCACCCGGAATAAACAGAGACTCTGTCCAGTTACACAGTGAGTGATCCTCACCCTGAATAAACAGAGACTCTGTACAGTTACACAATGAGTGACCCTCACCCTGAATTAACAGAGACTCTGTACAGTTACACAATGAGTGACCCTCACCCGGAATAAACAGAGACTCTGTCCAGTTACACAGTGAGTGATCCTCGCCCTGAATAAACAGTGACTCTGTACAGTTACACAGTGAGTGACCCTCGCTCTGAATAAACAGTGACTCTGTACAGTTGCACAGTGAGTGACCCTCACCCTGAATAAACAGTGACTCTGTACAATTACACAGCGGGTGACCCTCACCCTGAATAAACAGTGACTCTGTACAGTTGCACAGTGAGTGATCCCCACCCTGAATAAACAGTGACTCTGTACAGTTACTCGGTGAGTGACCCTCAACCTGAATAAACAGTGACTCTGTACAGTTACACAGTGAGTGACCCTCACACTGAATAAACAGTGACTCTGTACAGTTAAACAGAGAAAGACCCTCACCCTGAATAAACAGTGACTCTGTCCAGTTACACAGTGAGTGATCCTCACCCTGAATAAACAGTGACTCTGTAAAGATACACAGTGAGTGACCCTCACCCTGAATAAACAGTGACTCTGTACAGTTACACAGTGAGTGATCCTCACCCTGAATAAACAGTGACTCTGTAAAGATACACAGTGAGTGATCCTCACTCTGAATAAACAGTGTCTCTGTACAGTTACACAGTGAGTGACCCTCACTCTGAATAAACAGTGACTCTGTACAGTTACACAGTGAGTGATCCTCGCCCTGAATAAACCGTGACTCTGCACAGTTAAACAGAGAAAGACCCTCACCCTGAATAAACAGTGACTCTGCACAGTGACACAGTGAGTGACCCTCACCCTGAATAAATAGTGACTCTGTACAGTTACACAGTGAGTGATCCTCACCCTGAATAAACAGTGACTCTGTACAGTTACACAGTGAGTGACCCTCACCCTGAATAAACAGTGACTCTGTACAGTTACTCGGTGAGTGAACCTCAACCTGAATAAACAGAGACTCTGTACAGTTACACAATGAGTGACCCTCACCCGGAATAAACAGAGACTCTGTCCAGTTACACAGTGAGTGATCCTCGCCCTGAATAAACAGTGACACTGTACAGTTACACAGTGAGTGACCCTCACCATGACTAAACAGTGACTCTGTACAGTTACACAGTGAGTGATCCTCGCCCTGAATAAACAGTGACTCTGTACAGTTACACAGTGAGTGATCCTCACCCTGAATAAACAGTGACTCTGTACAGTTACACAGTGAATGACCCTCACCCTGAATAAACAGTGACTCTGTACAGTTACACAGTGAGTGATCCTCACCCTGAATAAACAGTGACTCTGTACAGTTACACAGTGAGTGACCCTCAACCTGAATAAACAGTGACTCTGTACAGTTAAACAGTGAGTGATCCTCACCATGAATAAACAGTGACTCTGTACAGTTACACAGTGAGTGACCCTCGCCCTGAATAAACAGTGACTCTGTACAGTTACACAGTGAGTGATCCTCGCCCTGAATAAATAGTGACTCTGTACAGCTACACAGTGAGTGACCCTCAACCTGAATAAACAGTGACTCTGTACAGTTAAACAGTGAGTGACCCTCACCATGAATAAACAGTGACTCTGTACAGTTATACAGTGAGTGACCCTCGCCCTGAATAAACAGTGACTCTGTACAGTTACAGAGTGAGTGATCCTCGCACTGAATAAACAGTGACTCTGTACAGTTACACAGTGAGTGATCCTCACCCTGAATAAACAGAGACTCTGCACAGTTACACAGTGAGTGATCCTCACCCGGAATAAACAGTGACTCTGTACAGTTACACAGTGAGTGATCCTCACCCTTAATAAACAGTGACTCTGTACAGTTACACATTGAGTGACCCTCACCCTGAATAAACAGTGACTCTGTACAGTTAAACAGAGAAAGACCCTCACCCTGAATAAACAGTGACTCTGTACAGTTACACAGTGAGTGATCCTCACCCTGAATAAACAGTGACTCTGTACAGTTACACAGTGAGTGATACTCGCCCTGAATAAACAGTGACTCTGTACAGTTAAACAGAGAAAGACCCTCACCCTGAATAACAGTGACACTGTACAGTTACACAGTGAGTGATCCTCACCCTGAATAAACAGTGACTCTGTACAGTTACTCGGTGAGTGAACCTCAACCTGAATAAACAGTGACTCTGTACAGTTACACAGTGAGTGATCCTCACCCTGAATAAACAGTGACTCTGTACAGTTACACAGTGAGTGACCCTCACCCTGAATAAACAGTGACTCTGTACAGTTACACAGTGAGTGATCCTCGCCCTGAATAAACCGTGACTCTGCACAGTTAAACAGAGAAAGACCCTCACCCTGAATAAACAGTGACTCTGCACAGTGACACAGTGAGTGACCCTCACTCTGAATAAACAGTGACTCTGCACAGTGACACAGTGAGTGACCCTCACCCTGAATAAATAGTGACTCTGTACAGTTACACAGTGAGTGACCCTCACCCTGAATAAACAGTGACTCTGTACAGTTACACAGTGAGTGATCCTCACCCTGAATAAACAGTGACTCTGTACAGTTACACAGAGATTGACCCTCACCCTGAATAAACAGTGACTCTGTACAGTTACACAGTGAGTGACCCTCACCCGGAATAAACAGAGACTCTGTCCAGTTACACAGTGAGTGATCCTCGCCCTGAATAAACAGTGACTCTGTACAGTTACACAGTGAGTGATCCTCGCCCTGAATAAACAGTGAATCTGTACAGTTACACATGGAGTGACCTTCACCCTGAATAAACAGTGACTCTGTACAGTTACACAGCGAGTGACCCTCACCCTGAATAAACAGTGACTCTGTACAGTTCCACAGCGAGTGATCCTCACCCTGAATAAACAGTGACTCTGTTCAGTTACACAGTGAGTGACCCTCACCCTGAATAAACAGTGACTCTGTACAGTTAAACAGTGAGTGACCCTCACCATGAATAAACAGTGACTCTGTACAGTTACACAGTGAGTGACCCTCACCATGAATAAACAGTGACTCTGTACAGTTACACAGTGAGTGACCCTCACCATGAATAAACAGTGACTCTGTACAGTTACACAGTGAGTGACCCTCATCCTGAATAAACAGTGACTCTGTACAGTTACACAGTGAGTGACCCTCACCATGAATAAACAGTGACTCTGTACAGTTACACAGTGAGTGACCCTCACCATGAATAAACAGTGACTCTGTACAGTTACACAGTGAGTGACCCTCGCCCTGAATAAACAGTGACTCTGTACAGTTACACAGTGAGTGATCCTCACCCTGAATAAATAGTGACTCTGTACAGCTACACAGTGAGTGACCCTCAACCTGAATAAACAGTGACTCTGTACAGTTAAACAGTGAGTGACCCTCACCATGAATAAACAGTGACTCTGTACAGTTACACAGTGAGTGACCCTCACCATGAATAAACAGTGACTCTGTACAGTTACACAGTGAGTGACCCTCACCATGAATAAACAGTGACTCTGTACAGTTAAACAGTGAGTGACCCTCACCATGAATAAACAGTGACTCTGTACAGTTACACAGTGAGTGACCCTCGCCCTGAATAAACAGTGACTCTGTACAGTTACAGAGTGAGTGATCCTCACCCTGAATAAACAGAGACTCTGCACAGTTACACAGTGAGTGATCCTCACCCGGAATAAACAGTGACTCTGTACAGTTACACAGTGAGTGATCCTCACCCTTAATAAACAGTGACTCTGTACAGTTACACATTGAGTGACCCTCACCCTGAATAAACAGTGACTCTGTACAGTTAAACAGAGAAAGACCCTCACCCTGAATAAACAGTGACTCTGTACAGTTACACAGTGAGTGATCCTCACCCTGAATAAACAGTGACTCTGTACAGTTACACAGTGAGTGATACTCGCCCTGAATAAACAGTGACTCTGTACAGTTAAACAGAGAAAGACCCTCACCCTGAATAACAGTGACACTGTACAGTTACACAGTGAGTGATCCTCACCCTGAATAAACAGTGACTCTGTACAGTTACTCGGTGAGTGAACCTCAACCTGAATAAACAGTGACTCTGTACAGTTACACAGTGAGTGATCCTCACCCTTGAATAAACAGTGAGTCCGTAGAGTTACACAGTGAGTGATCCTCGCCCTGAATAAACAGTGACTCTGTTCCGTTAAACAGTGAGTGACCCGCACCCTGACTAAACAATGACTCTGTACAGTTACACAGTGAGTGATCCTCGCCCTGAATAAACAGTGACTCTGTACAGTTACACAGTGAGTGATCCTCACCCTGAATAAACTGTGACTCTGTACAGTTACACAGTGAGTGATCCTCGCCCTGAATAAACAGTGACTCTGTACAGTTACACAGTGAGTGATCCTCACCCTGAATAAACTGTGACTCTGTACAGTTACACAGTGAGTGATCCTCACCCTGAATAAACTGTGACTCTGCACAGTTACACAGCGACTGACCCTCACCCTCAATAAACAGTGACTCTGTACAGTTACACAGTGATTGATCCTCACCCTGAATAAACAGTGACTCTGTACAGTTACATGTTGAGTGACCCTCACCCTGAATGAACAGTCAATCAGTACAGTGACAGAGTGAGTGATCCTCACCCTGAATAAACATTGACTCTGTCCAGTTACACAGTGAGTGACCCTCACCCTGAATAAACAGTGACTCTGTACAGTTACACAGTGAGTGACCCTCACCCTGAATAAACAGTGACTCTGTACAGTTACACAGTGAGTGACCCTCACTTTGAATAAACAGTGACTCTGTACAGTTACACGGTGAATGACCCTCACCCTGAATAAACAGTGACTCTGTACAGTTACACAGTGAGTGACCCTCACCCTGAATAAACATTGACTCTGTCCAGTTACACAGTGAGTGATCCTCACCCTGAATAAACAGTGACTCTGTACAGTTACACAGTGAGTGACCCTCACTTTGAATAAACAGTGACTCTGTACAGTTACACGGTGAATGACCCTCACCCTGAATAAACAGTGACTCTGTACAGTCACACGGTGAGTGATCCTCACCCTGAATAAACAGTGACTCTGTACAGTTATACAGTGAGCGATCCTAACCCTGAATAAACAGTTACTCTGTGCAGTTACACAGTGAGTGACCCTCACCTTGAATAAACAGTGACTCTGTACAGTTACACAATGAGTGATCCTCACCCTGAATAAACAGTGAATCTGTACAGTTACACATGGAGTGACCTTCACCCTGAATAAACAGTGACTCTGTACAGTTACACAGCGAGTGACCCTCACCCTGAATAAACAGTGACTCTGTACAGTTCCACAGCGAGTGATCCTCACCCTGAATAAACAGTGACTCTGTTCAGTTACACAGTGAGTGACCCTCACCCTGAATAAACAGTGACTCTGTACAGTTACACAGTGAGTGACCCTCACCCTGAATAAACATTGACTCTGTCCAGTTACACAGTGAGTGATCCTCACCCTGAATAAACAGTGACTCTGTACAGTTACACAGTGAGTGACCCTCACCCTGAATAAACAGTGACTCTGTACAGTTACACAGTGATTGACCCTCACCCTGAATAAACAGTGACTCTGCACAGTTACACAGTGAGTGACCCTCACCCTGAATAAACAGTGACTCTGTACAGTTACACAGTGAGTGACCCTCACCATGAATAAACAGTGACTCTGTACAGTTACACAGTGAGTGATCCTAACCCTGAATAAACAGTGACTCAGTACAGTTCCACAGTGAGTGACCCTCACCCTGAATAAACAGTGACTCTGTACAGTTACACAGTGAGTGACCCTCACCCTGAATAAACAGTGACTCTGTACAGTTACACAGCGTCTGACCCTCACCTTGAAAAAACAGTGAGTCCGCAGAGTTACACAGTGAGTGATCCTCACCATGAATAAACTGTGAATCTGTACAGTTACACAGTGAGTGCTCCTCACCCTGAATAAACAGTGACTCTGTACAGTTACACAGTGAGTGATCCTCGCCCTGAATAATCAGTGACTCTGTACAGTTACACAGCGTCTGACCCTCACCCTGAAAAAGCAGTGAGTCCGTAGAGTTACACAGTGAGTGATCCTCACCCTGAATAAACAGTGACTCTGTACAGTTACATGGTGAATGACCCTCACCCTGAATAAACAGTGACTCTGTACAGTTACACAGCGTCTGACCCTCACCCTGAAAAAGCATTGAGTCCGTTGAGTTACACAGTGAATGACCCTCACCCTGAATAAACAGTGACTCTGTACAGTTACACAGTGAGTGACCCTCACCCTGAATAAACAGTGACTCTGTACAGTTACACAGTGAGTGACCCTCACCCTGAATAAACAGTGACTCTGTACAGTTACACAGTGAGTGACCCTCACCCTGAATAATCAGTGACTCTGTACAGTTACACAGTGAGTGACCCTCACCCTGAATAAACAGTGACTCTGTACAGATACACAGTGAGTGATCCTCGCCCTGAATAAACAGTGACTCTGTACAGTTACACAGTGAGTGATCCTCACCCTGAATAAACAGTGACTCTGTACAGTTACACAGTGAGTGACCCTCACCCTGAATAAACAGTGACTTTGCACAGTTACACAGTGAGTGACCCTCACCCTGAATAAACAGTGACTCTGTAAAGTTACACAGTGAGTGATCCTGACCCTGAATAAACAGTGACTCTGTACAGTCACACAGTGAGTGATCCTCACCCTGAATAAACAGTGACTCTGTACAGTTACACAGTGAGTGATCCTGACCCTGAATAAACAGTGACTCTGTACAGTCACATGGTGAGTGATCCTCACCCTGAATAAACAGTGACTCTGTACAGTTACACAGTGAGTGATCCTCGCCCTGAATAAACAGTGACTATGTACAGTCACATGGTGAGTGATCCTCACCCTGAATAAACAGTGACTCTGTACAGTTACACAGTGAGTGATCCTCACCCTGAATAAACAGTGACTCTGTACAGTTACACAGTGAGTGACCCTCACCCTGAATAAACAGTGACTCTGTACAGTTTCACAGTGAGTGACCCTCACCCTGAATAAACAGTGACTCTGTACAGTTACACAGTGAGTGATCCTCACCCTGAATAAACAGTGACTCTGTACAGTTACACAGTGAGTGACCCTCACCCTGAATAAACAGTGACTCTGTACAGATACACAGTGAGTGATCCTCGCCCTGAATAAACAGTGACTCTGTACAGATACACAGTGAGTGATCCTCGCCCTGAATAAACAGTGACTCCGTACAGTTACATGGTGAGTGACCCTCACCCTGAATAAACAGTCACTCAGTACAGTTACACAGTGAGTGATCCTCGCCCTGAAAAAACAGTGACTCTGTACAGTTACACAGTGAGTGATCCTCACCCTGAATAAACAGTGACTCTGTACAGTTACACAGTGAGTGACCCTCACCCTGAATAAACAGTGACTCTGTACAGTGACACAGTGAGTGACCCTCACCCTGAATAAACAGTGACTCTGTGCAGTTACACAGTGAGTGATCCTCACCCTGAATAAACCGTGACTCTGTACAGTTACACGGTGAATGACCCTCACCCTGAATAAACAGTGACTCAGTACAGTTACACAGTGAATGACCCTCACCCTGAATAAACAGTGACTCTGTACAGTTACACAGTGAGTGACACTCACCCTGAATAAACAGTGACTCTGTACAGTTACACAGTGAGTAACCCTCACCCTGAATAAACAGTGACACTGTACAGTTACACAGTGAGTGACCCTCACCCTGAATAAACAGTGACTCTGTACAGTTACACAGTGAGTGATCCTCACCCTGAATAAACCGTGACTCTGTACAGTTACACGGTGAATGACCCTCACCCTGAATAAACAGTGACTCAGTACAGTTACACAGTGAATGACCCTCACCCTGAATAAACAGTGACTCTGTACAGTTACACAGTGAGTGACACTCACCCTGAATAAACAGTGACTCTGTACAGTTACACAGTGAGTAAACCTCACCCTGAATAAACAGTGACACTGTACAGTTACACAGTGAGTGACCCTCACCCTGAATAAACAGTGAATCTGTACAGTTACACAGTGAGTGATCCTCACCCTGAATAAACAGTGACTCTGTACAGTTACACAGTGAGTGATTCTCACCCTGAATAAACAGTGACTCTGTACAGTTACACAGTGAATGACCCTCACCCTGAAAAAACAGTGAGTCCGTAGAGTTACACAGAGATTGACCCTCACCCTGAATAAACAGTGACTCTGTACAGTTACACAGTGAATGACCCTCACCCTGAATAAACAGTGAGTCCGTAGAGTTACACAGTGAGTGACCCTCACCCTGAATAAACAGTGACTCTGTACAATTACACAGTGAGTGACCCTCACCCTGAATAAACAGTGACTCTGTACAGTGACACAGTGAGTGATGCTCGCCCTGAATAAACAGTGACTCCGTACAGTTACATGGTGAGTGACCCTCACCCTGAATAAACAGTCACTCAGTACAGTTACACTGTGAGTGACCCTCACCCTGAATAAACAGTGACTCTGTACAGTTACACAGTGACTGACCCTCACCCTGAAAAAACAGTGAGTCCGTAGAGTTACACAGTGAGTGACCCTCACCCTGAATAAACAGTGACTCTGTACAGTTACACAGTGAGTGATCCTCACCCTGAATAAACAGTGACTCTGTACAGTTACACAGTGAGTGATCCTTACCCTGAATAAACAGTGACTCTGTACAGTTACAGAATGAGTGATCCTCACCCTGAATAAACAGTGACTCTGTACAGTTACTCAGTGAGTAACGCTCACCCTGAATAAAGAGTGACTCTGTACAGTTAAACCGTAAGTGATCCTCACCCTGAATAAACAGTGACTCTGTACAGTTACACAGTGAATGACCCTCACGCTGAATTAACAGTGACTCTGTACAGTTACATGTTGAGTGACCCTCACCCTGAATAAACAGTGACTCTGTACTGTTACACAGTGAGTGATCCTCACCCTGAATAAACAGTGACTCTATCCAGTTACACAGTGAGTGACCCTCACCCTGAATAAACAGTGACTATGTACTGTTACACAGTGAGTGATCCTCACCCTGAATAAACAGTGACTCTATCCAGTTACACAGTGAGTGACCCTCATCCTGAATAAACAGTGACTCTGTACAGTTACACAGTGAGTGACCCTCACCCTGAATAAACAGTGACTCTGTACAGATACACAGTGAGTGATGCTCGCCCTGAATAAACAGTGACTCTGTACAGTTACACAGTGAGTGACCCTCACACTGAATAAACAGAGTCTCTGTACAGTGACACAGCGAGTGATGCTCGCCCTGAATAAACAGTGATACCGTACAGTTACATGGTGAGTGACCCTCACCCTGAAAAAACAGTGAGTCCGTAGAGTTACACAGTGAGTGACCCTCACCCTGAATAAACAGTGACTCTGTACAGTTACACAGTGAGTGACCCTCACCCTGAATAAACAGTGACTCTGTACAGTTAAACAGTGAGTGACCCTCACCCTGAATAAACAGTGACTCTGCACAGTGACACAGTGAGTGACCCTCACCCTGAATAAATAGTGACTCTGTACAGTTACACAGTGAGTGACCCTCACCCTGAATAAACAGAGACTCTGTACAGTTACACAGTGAGTGATCCTCACCCTGAATAAACTGTGACTCTGCACAGTTACACAGCGACTGACCCTCACCCTGAATAAACAGTGACTCTGTACAGTTACACAGTGAGTGACCCTCACCCTGAATAAACAGTGACTCTGTACAGTTACACAGTGAGTGATCCTCACCCTTGAATAAACAGTGAGTCCGTAGAGTTACACAGTGAGTGATCCTCGCCCTGAATAAACAGTGACTCTGTTCCGTTAAACAGTGAGTGACCCGCACCCTGACTAAACAATGACTCTGTACAGTTACACAGTGAGTGATCCTCGCCCTGAATAAACAGTGACTCTGTACAGTTACACAGTGAGTGATCCTCACCCTGAATAAACTGTGACTCTGTACAGTTACACAGTGAGTGATCCTCACCCTGAATAAACTGTGACTCTGCACAGTTACACAGCGACTGACCCTCACCCTGAATAAACAGTGACTCTGTACAGTTACACAGTGATTGATCCTCACCCTGAATAAACAGTGACTCTGTACAGTTACATGTTGAGTGACCCTCACCCTGAATGAACAGTCAATCAGTACAGTGACAGAGTGAGTGATCCTCACCCTGAATAAACATTGACTCTGTCCAGTTACACAGTGAGTGATCCTCACCCTGAATAAACAGTGACTCTGTACAGTTACACAGTGAGTGACTCTCACCCTGAATAAACAGTGACTCTGTACAGTTACACAGTGAGTGACCCTCACTTTGAATAAACAGTGACTCTGTACAGTTACACGGTGAATGACCCTCACCCTGAATAAACAGTGACTCTGTACAGTTACACAGTGAGTGACCCTCACCCTGAATAAACATTGACTCTGTCCAGTTACACAGTGAGTGATCCTCACCCTGAATAAACAGTGACTCTGTACAGTTACACAGTGAGTGACCCTCACTTTGAATAAACAGTGACTCTGTACAGTTACACGGTGAATGACCCTCACCCTGAATAAACAGTGACTCTGTACAGTCACACGGTGAGTGATCCTCACCCTGAATAAACAGTGACTCTGTACAGTTATACAGTGAGCGATCCTAACCCTGAATAAACAGTTACTCTGTGCAGTTACAGAGTGAGTGACCCTCACCTTGAATAAACAGTGACTCTGTACAGTTACACAATGAGTGATCCTCACCCTGAATAAACAGTGAATCTGTACAGTTACACATGGAGTGACCTTCACCCTGAATAAACAGTGACTCTGTACAGTTACACAGCGAGTGACCCTCACCATGAATAAACAGTGACTCTGTACAGTTCCACAGCGAGTGATCCTCACCCTGAATAAACAGTGACTCTGTTCAGTTACACAGTGAGTGACCCTCACCCTGAATAAACAGTGACTCTGTACAGTTACACAGTGAGTGACCCTCACCCTGAATAAACATTGACTCTGTCCAGTTACACAGTGAGTGATCCTCACCCTGAATAAACAGTGACTCTGTACAGTTACACAGTGAGTGACCCTCACCCTGAATAAACAGTGACTCTGTACAGTTACACAGTGATTGACCCTCACCCTGAATAAACAGTGACTCTGCACAGTTACACAGTGAGTGACCCTCACCCTGAATAAACAGTGACTCAGTACAGTTACACAGTGAGTGACCCTCACCCTGAATAAACAGTGACTCTGTACAGTTACACAGTGAGTGACCCTCACCCTGAATAAACAGTGACTCTGTACAGTTACACAGCGTCTGACCCTCACCTTGAAAAAACAGTGAGTCCGCAGAGTTACACAGTGAGTGATCCTCACCATGAATAAACTGTGAATCTGTACAGTTACACAGTGAGTGCTCCTCACCCTGAATAAACAGTGACTCTGTACAGTTACACAGTGAGTGATCCTCGCCCTGAATAATCAGTGACTCTGTACAGTTACACAGTGAGTGACCCTCACCCTGAATAAACAGTGACTCTGTACAGTTACATGGTGAATGACCCTCACCCTGAATAAACAGTGACTCTGTACAGTTACACAGCGTCTGACCCTCACCCTGAAAAAGCATTGAGTCCGTTGAGTTACACAGTGAGTGACCCTCACCCTGAATAAACAGTGACTCTGGACAGTTACACAGTGAGTGATCCTCACCCTGAATAAACATTGACTCTGTACAGTTACACGGTGAATGACCCTCACCCTGAATAAACAGTGACTCTGTACAGTTACACAGTGAGTGACCCTCACCCTGAATAAACGGTGACTCTGTACAGTTACACAGTGAGTGACCCTCACCCTGAATAAACAGTGACTCTGTACAGTTACACAGTGAGTGACCCTCACCCTGAATAATCAGTGACTCTGTACAGTTACACAGTGAGTGACCCTCACCCTGAATAAACAGTGACTCTGTACAGATACACAGTGAGTGATCCTCGCCCTGAATAAACAGTGACTATGTACAGTCACATGGTGAGTGATCCTCACCCTGAATAAACAGTGACTCTGTACAGTTACACAGTGAGTGATCCTCACCCTGAATAAACAGTGACTCTGTACAGTTACACAGTGAGTGACCCTCACCCTGAATAAACAGTGACTCTGTACAGTTACACAGTGAGTGATCCTCACCCTGAATAAACAGTGACTCTGTACAGATACACAGTGAGTGATCCTCGCCCTGAATAAACAGTGACTCTGTACAGATACACAGTGAGTGATCCTCGCCCTGAATAAACAGTGACTCCGTACAGTTACACAGTGAGTGATCCTCACCCTGAATAAACAGTGACTCTGTACAGTTACACAGTGAGTGATCCTCACCCTGAATAAACAGTGACTCTGTACAGATACACAGTGAGTGATCCTCACCCTGAATAAACAGTGACTCTGTACAGATACACAGTGAGTGATCCTCGCCCTGAATAAACAGTGACTCTGTACAGTTACATGGTGAGTGACCCTCACCCTGAATAAACAGTCACTCAGTACAGTTACACAGTGAGTGATCCTCGCCCTGAATAAACAGTGACTCTGTACAGTTACACAGTGAGTGATCCTCACCCTGAATAAACAGTGACTCTGTACAGTCACATGGTGAGTGATCCTCACCCTGAATAAACAGTGACTCTGTACAGTTACACAGTGAGTGATCCTCACCCTGAATAAACAGTGACTCTGTACAGTTACACAGTGAGTGACCCTCACCCTGAATAAACAGTGACTCTGTACAGTTACACAGTGAGTGATCCTCACCCTGAATAAACAGTGACTCTGTACAGATACACAGTGAGTGATCCTCGCCCTGAATAAACAGTGACTCTGTACAGATACACAGTGAGTGATCCTCGCCCTGAATAAACAGTGACTCCGTACAGTTACACAGTGAGTGATCCTCACCCTGAATAAACAGTGACTCTGTACAGTTACACAGTGAGTGATCCTCACCCTGAATAAACAGTGACTCTGTACAGATACACAGTGAGTGATCCTCACCCTGAATAAACAGTGACTCTGTACAGATACACAGTGAGTGATCCTCGCCCTGAATAAACAGTGACTCTGTACAGTTACATGGTGAGTGACCCTCACCCTGAATAAACAGTCACTCAGTACAGTTACACAGTGAGTGATCCTCGCCCTGAATAAACAGTGACTCTGTACAGTTACACAGTGAGTGATCCTCACCCTGAATAAACAGTGACTCTGTACAGTTACACAGTGAGTGACCCTCACCCTGAATAAACAGTGACTCTGTACAGTTACACAGTGAGTGATCCTCACCCTGAATAAACAGTGACTATGTACAGTTACACAGTGAGTGACCCTCACCCAGAATAAACAGTGACTCTGTACAGATACACAGTGAGTGATCCTTACCCTGAATAAACAGTGACTCTGTACAGTTACACGGTGAATGACCCTCACCCTGAATAAACAGTGACTCAGTACAGTTACACAGTGAATGACCCTCACCCTGAATAAACAGTGACTCTGTACAGTTACACAGTGAGTGACACTCACCCTGAATAAACAGTGACTCTGTACAGTTACACAGTGAGTAACCCTCACCCTGAATAAACAGTGACACTGTACAGTTACACAGTGAGTGACCCTCACCCTGAATAAACAGTGACTCTGTACAGTTACACAGTGAGTGATCCTCACCCTGAATAAACAGTGACTCTGTACAGTTACACAGTGAGTGATTCTCACCCTGAATAAACAGTGACTCTGTACAGTTACACAGTGAATGACCCTCACCCTGAAAAAACAGTGAGTCCGTAGAGTTACACAGAGATTGACCCTCACCCTGAATAAACAGTGACTCTGTACAGTTACACAGTGAATGACCCTCACCCTGAATAAACAGTGAGTCCGTAGAGTTACACAGTGAGTGACCCTCACCCTGAATAAACAGTGACTCTGTACAATTACACAGTGAGTGACCCTCACCCTGAATAAACAGTGACTCTGTACAGTGACACAGTGAGTGATGCTCGCCCTGAATAAACAGTGACTCCGTACAGTTACATGGTGAGTGACCCTCACCCTGAATAAACAGTCACTCAGTACAGTTACACTGTGAGTGACCCTCACCCTGAATAAACAGTGACTCTGTACAGTTACACAGTGACTGACCCTCACCCTGAAAAAACAGTGAGTCCGTAGAGTTACACAGTGAGTGACCCTCACCCTGAATAAACAGTGACTCTGTACAGTTACACAGTGAGTGATCCTCACCCTGAATAAACAGTGACTCTGTACAGTTACACAGTGAGTGATCCTTACCCTGAATAAACAGTGACTCTGTACAGTTACAGAATGAGTGATCCTCACCCTGAATAAACAGTGACTCTGTACAGTTACACAGTGCGTGACCCTCACCCTGAATAAAGAGTGACTCTGTACAGTTAAACCGTAAGTGATCCTCACCCTGAATAAACAGTGACTCTGTACAGTTACATGTTGAGCGATCCTCACCCTGAATAAACAGTGACTATGTACTGTTACACAGTGAGTGATCCTCACCCTGAATAAACAGTGACTCTATCCAGTTACACAGTGAGTGACCCTCACCCTGAATAAACAGTGACTCTGTACAGTTACACAGTGAGTGACCCTCACCCTGAATAAACAGTGACTCTGTACTGTTACACAGTGAGTGACCCTCACCCTGAATAAACAGTGACTCTGTACAGATACACAGTGAGTGATGCTCGCCCTGAATAAACAGTGACTCTGTACAGTTACACAGTGAGTGACCCTCACCCTGAATAAACAGAGTCTCTGTACAGTGACACAGCGAGTGATGCTCGCCCTGAATAAACAGTGATACCGTACAGTTACATGGTGAGTGACCCTCACCCTGAAAAAACAGTGAGTCCGTAGAGTTACACAGTGAGTGACCCTCACCCTGAATAAACAGTGACTCTGTACAGTTACACAGTGAGTGACCCTCACCCTGAATAAACAGTGACTCTGTACAGTTACACTGTGAGTGATCCTCACCCTGAATAAACAGTGACTCTGTACAGTTACACAGTGAGTGACCCTCACCCTGAATAAACAGTGACTCTGTACAGTTACACTGTGAGTGATCCTCACCCTGAATAAACAGTGACTCTGTACAGTTACACAGTGAGTGATCCTCACCCTGAATAAACAGTGACTCTGTACAGTTACACGGTGAATGACCCTCACCCTGAAAAAACAGTGAGTCCGTAGAGTTACACAGTGAGTGATCCTCACCCTGAATAAACAGTGACTCTGTACAGTTACACGGTGAGTGATCCTCACCCTGAATAAACAGTGACTCTGTACAGTTACACGGTGAATGACCCTCACCCTGAAAAAACAGTGAGTCCGTAGAGTTACACAGTGAGTGATCCTCACCCTGAATAAACAGTGACTCTGCACAGTTACACAGTGAGTGACCCTCACCCTGAATAAACAGTGACTCTGTACAGTTACACAGTGAGTGACCCTCACCCTGAATAAACAGTGACTCTGTACAGTTACACAGTTATTTATCCTAACCCTGAATTAACAGTGACTCTGTACAGTTACACAGTGAGTGATCCTCACCCTGAATAAACAGTTACTCTGTACAGTTACACAATGAGTGATCCTCACCCTGAATAAACAGTGACTCTGTACAGTTACACAGTGAGTGATCCTCACCCTGAATAAACAGTGACTCTGTACAGTTACACAGTGAGCGATCCTAACCCTGAATAAACAGTTACTCTGTACAGTTACACAATGAGTGATCCTCACCCTGAATAAACAGTGACTCTGTACAGTTACACAGTGAGTGACCCTCACCCTGAATAAACAGTGACTCTGTACAGTGACACAGTGAGTGATGCTCGCCCTGAATAAACAGTGACTCCGTACAGTTACACGGTGAATGACCCTCACCCTGAAAAAACAGTGAGTCCGTAGAGTTACACAGTGAGTGACCCTCACCCTGAATAAACAGTGACTCTGTACAGTTACACGGTGAATGACCCTCACCCTGAAAAAACAGTGAGTCCGTAGAGTTACACAGTGAGTGACCCTCACCCTGAATAAACAGTGAGTCCGTACAGTTACACAGTGAGTGACCCTCACCCTGATAAACAGTGACTCAGTACAGTTACAAAGTGATTGACCCTCACCCTGAATAAACAGTGACTCTGTACAGTTACACAGCGTGATCCTCACCCTGAATATACAGTGACTCTGTACAGTTACAGAATGAGTGATCCTCACCCTGAATAAACAGTGACTCTGTACAGTTAAACCGTAAGTGATCCTCACCCTGAATAAACAGTGACTCTGTACAGTTACACAGTTATTTATCCTAACCCTGAATAAACAGTGACTCTGTACAGTTACACAGTGAGTGATCCTCACCCTGAATAAACAGTGACTCTGTACAGTCACACAGTGAGTGATCATCACCCTGAATAAACAGTGACTCTGTACAGTTACACAGTGAGCGATCCTAACCCTGAATAAACAGTTACTCTGTACAGTTACACAATGAGTGATCCTCACCCTGAATAAACAGTGACTCTGTACAGTTACACATGGAGTGACCCTCACCCTGAATAAACAGTGACTCTGTACAGTTAGACAGCGAGTGACCCTCACCCTGAATAAACAGTGACTCTGGACAGTTACACATGGAGTGACCCTCACCCTGAATAAACAGTGACTCTGTACAGTTACACAGCGAGTGACCCTCACCCTGAATAAACAGTGCCTCTGTTCAGTTACACAGTGAGTGATCCTCACCCGAAATAAACAGTGACTCTGTACAGTTACACATGGAGTGACCCTCACCCTGAATAAACAGTGACTCTGTACAGTTAGACAGCGAGTGACCCTCACCCTGAATAAACAGTGACTTTGCACAGTTACACAGTGAGTGACCCTCACCCTTAATAAACAGTGACTCCGTACAGTTACATGGTGAGTGACCATCACCCTGAATAAACAGTGACTCTGTACAGTTACACAGTGAGTGACCCTCACCCTGAATAAACAGTGACTCCGTACAGTTACATGGTGAGTGACCATCACCCTGAATAAACAGTGACTCTGTACAGTTACATGGTGAGTGACCATTACCCTGAATAAACAATGATTCCGTACAGTTACATGGTGAGTGACCATCACCCTGAATAAACAGTGACTCTGTACAGTTACACAGTGAGTGAACCTCACCCTGAATAAACAGTGACTCTGGACAGTTACACATGGAGTGACCCTCACCCTGAATAAACAGTGACTCTGTTCAGTTACACAGTGAGTGACCCTCACCCTGAATAAACAGTGACTCTGTACAGTTACACAGCGAGTGACCCTCACCCTGAATAAACAGTGACTCTGTTCAGTTACACAGTGAGTGACCCTCACCCTGAATAAACAGTGACTCTGTACAGTTACACAGTGAGTGAACCTCACCCTGAATAAACAGTGACTTTGCACAGTTACACAGTGAGTGACCCTCACCCTTAATAAACAGTGACTCCGTACAGTTACATGGTGAGTGACCCTCACCCTGAATAAACTGTGAATCTGTACAGTTACACAGTGAGTGATCCTCGCCCTGAATAAACAGTGACTCTGTACAGTTACACAGCGTCTGACTCTCACCCTGAAAGAACAGTGAGTCCGTAGAGTTACACAGTGAGTGATCCTCACCCTGAATAAACATTGAGTCCGTCGAGTTACACAGTGCGTGAACCTCACCCTGAATAAACAGAGACTCTGTCCAGTTTAACCGTAAGTGATCCTCACCCTGAATAAACAGTGACTCTGTACAGTTCCTCATTGAGTAACGCTCACCCTGAATAAACATTGACTCTGTCCAGTTTAACCGTAAGTGATCCTCACCCTGAATAAACAGTGACTCTGTACAGTTACACAGTGAGTGACCCTCACCCTGAATAAACAGTGACTCTGTACAGTTACACAGTTATTTATCCTAACCCTGAATAAACAGTGACTCTGTACAGTTACACAGTGAGTGACCCTCACCCTGAATAAACAGTGACACTGCACAGTTACACAGTGAGTGATCCTCACCCTGAATCAACAGTGACTCTGGACAGTCACACGGTGAGTGATGCTCACCCTGAATAAGCAGTGACTCATTACAGTTACACAGTGAGTGACCCTCACCCAGAATAAACAGTGACTCTGTACAGTTACACAGTTATTTATCCTAACCCTGAATAAACCGTGACTCTGTACAGTTACACAGCGTGATCCTCACCTTGAATAAACAGTGACTCTGTACAGTTACACAATGAGTGATCCTCACCCTGAATAAACATTGACTCTGTACAGTTACACAGTTATTTATCCTAACCCTGAATAATCAGTGACACTGTACAGTTACACAGTTATTTATCCTAACCCTGAATAATCAGTGACTCTGTACAGTTACACAGTTATTTATCCTAACCCTGAATAATCAGTGACACTGTACAGTTACACAGTGAGTGATCCTAACCCTGAATAAACAGTGACTCTGTACAGTCACACAGTGAGTGATCCTCACCCTGAATAAACAGTGACTCTGTACAGTTACACAGTGAGTGACCCTCACTGTGAATAAACAGTGACTCTGTCCAGTCACACAGTGAGTGATCCTCACCCTGAATAAACAGTGACTCTGTACAGTTACACAGTGAGTGATCCTCACCCTGAATAAACAGTGACTCTTTACAGTTACACAATGAGTGATCCTCACCCTGAATAAACAGTGACTCTGTACAGTTACACAGTGAGTGACCCTGACCCTGAATAAACAGTTACTCTGTACAGTTACACAATGAGTGATCCTCACCCTGAATAAACAGTGACTCTGTACAGTTACACATTGAGTGATCCTATCCCTGAATAAACAGTGACACTGTATATTTACAAAGTGAGTGATCCTCACCCTGAATAAACAGTGACTCTGTACAGTTACACAGTGAGTGACCCTGACCCTGAATAAACAGTTACTCTGTACAGTTACACAATGAGTGATCCTCACCCTGAATAAACAGTGACTCTGTACAGTTACACATTGAGTGATCCTATCCCTGAATAAACAGTGACTCTGTACAGTTACACAGCGAGTGACCCTCACCCTGAATAAACAATGACTCTGTACAGTTACACATGGAGTGTCCATCACACTGAATAAACAGTGAGTCTGTACAGTTACACAATGAGTGATCCTCGCCCTGAATAAACAGTGACTCTGTACAGTTACACAGTGAGTGACCCTGACCCTGAATAAACAGTTACTCTGTACAGTTACACAGTGAGTGATCCTCACCCTGAATAAACAGTGACTCTGGACAGTTACACATGGAGTGACCCTCACCCTGAATAAACAGTGACTCTGTGCATTTACACAGCGAGTGACCCTCACCCTGAATAAACAGTGACTCTGTACAGTTACACATGGAGTGACCCTCACCCTGAATAAACAGTGACTCTGTACAGTTACACAGCGAGTGACCCTCACCCTGAATAAACAGTGACTCTAGAGAGTTACACAGCGAATGACCCTCACCCTGAATAAACAGTGACTCTGTACAGTTACACAGTGAGCGACCCTCACCCTGAATAAACAGTGACTCTGTCCAGTTACACAGTGTGTGATCCTCACCCTGAATAAACAGTGACTCTGTACAGTTACACAGTGAGTGATCCTCACCCTGAATAAACAGTGACTCTGTACAGTTACACAGTGAGTGAACCTCACCCTGAATAAACAGTGACTCTGTTGAGTTACACAGTGAGTGATCCTCACCCTGAATAAGCAGTGACTCTGTACACTTTCACAGTGAGTGACCCTCACCCTGAATAAACAGTGACTCTGTACAGTTACACAGAGAGTGACCCTCACCCTGAATAAACAGTGACTCTGTACAGTTACACGGTGAGTGACCCTCACCCTGAATAAACAGTGACTCTGTGCAGTTACACAGTGAGTGATCCTCACCCTGAATAAGCAGTGACTGTGTACAGTTACACAGCGACTGACCCTCACCCTGAATAAACAGTGACTTTGGACAGTTACACAGTGACTGACCCTCACCCTGAATAAACAGTGACTCTGTTGAGTTACACAGTGACTGACCCTCACCCTGAATAAACAGTGACTTTGGACAGTTACACAGTGAGTGATCCTCACCCTGAATAAACAGTGACTCTGTACAGTTACACAGTGAGTGACCCTCACCCTGAATAAACAGTGACTCTGTACAGTTACACGGTGAGTGACCCTCACCCTGAATAAACAGTGACTCTGTACAGTTACACAGAAAGTGACCGTCGCCCTGAATAAACAGTGACTCTGTGCAGTTACACAGTGAGTGATCCTCACCCTGAATAAGCAGTGACTGTGTACAGTTACACAGCGACTGACCCTCACCCTGAATAAACAGTGACTTTGGACAGTTACACAGTGAGTGACCCTCACCCTGAATAAACAGTGACTCTGTACAGTTACACGGTGAGTGACCCTCACCCTGAATAAACAGTGACTCTGTGCAGTTACACGGTGAGTGACCCTCACCCTGAATAAACAGTGACTCTGTGCAGTTACACAGTGAGTGATCCTCACCCTGAATAAGCAGTGACTGTGTACAGTTACACAGTGACTGACCCTCACCCTGAATAAACAGTGACTCTGTTGAGTTACACAGTGAGTGATCCTCACCCTGAATAAACAGTGACTCTGTACATTTACACAGTGAGCGACCCTCATCCTGAATAAACAGTGACTCTGTACACTTACACAGTGAGTGACCCTCACCCTGAATAAACAGTGACTCTGTACAGTTACACAGTGAGTGACCCTCACCCTGAATAATCAGTGACTCTGTACAGTTACACACTGAGTGACCCTCACCCTGAATAAACAGTGACTCTGTACAGTTACACAGTGACTGATCCGCACCCTGAATAAACAGTGACTCTGTACACTTACACAGTGACTGATCCGCACCCTGAATAAACAGTGACTCTGTACACTTACACAGTGAGTGACCCTCACCCTGAATAAACAGTGACTCTGTACAGTTACACAGAGAGTGACCCTCACCCTGAATAAACAGTTACTCTGTACAGTTACACAGTGAGTGATCCTCACCCTGAATAAACAGTGACTCTGTACAGTTACACAGTGAGTGATCCTAACCCTGAATAAACAGTTACTCTGTACAGTTACACAATGAGTGATCCTCACCCTGAATAAACAGTGACTCTGTACACTTACAGAGTGACTGATCCGCACCCTGAATAAACAGTGACTCTGTACACTTACACAGTGAGTGACCCTCACCCTGAATAAACAGTGACTCTGTACAGTTACACAGTGAGTGATCCTAACCCTGAATAAACAGTTACTCTGTACAGTTACACAGTGAGTGATCCTCACCCTGAATAAACAGTGACTCTGTACAGTTACACAGTGAGTGATCCTAACCCTGAATAAACAGTTACTCTGTACAGTTACACAATGAGTGATCCTCACCCTGAATAAACAGTGACTCTGTACAGTTACACATGGAGTGACCCTCACCCTGAATAAACAGTGACTCTGTGCAGTTACACAGCGAGTGACCCTCACCCTGAATAAACAGTGACTCTGTACAGTTACACATGGAGTGACCCTCACCCTGAATAAACAGTGACTCTGTACAGTTACACAGCGAGTGACCCTCACCCTGAATAAACAGTGACTCTGTTGAGTTACACAGCGAATGACCCTCACCCTGAATAAACAGTGACTCTGTACAGTTACACAGCGATTGACCCTCACCCTGAATAAACAGTGACTCTGTACAGTTACACAGCGAGTGACCCTGACCCTGAATAAACAGTGACTCTGTACAGTTACACAGCGAGTGACCCTCACCCTGAATAAACAGTGACTCTCTGCAGTTACACAGTGAGTGAACCTCACCCTGAATAAACAGTGACTCTGTTGAGTGACACAGTGAGAGATCCTCACCCTGAATAAACAGTGACTCTGTACACTTACACAGTGAGTGACCCTCACCCTGAATAAACAGTGACTCTGTACAGTTACACAGAGAGTGACCCTCACCCTGAATAAACAGTGACTCTGTACAGTTACACAGTGAGTGATCCTCACCCTGAATAAGCAGTGACTGTGTACAGTTACACAGCGAGTGACCCTCACCCTGAATAAACAGTGACTCTGTTGAGTTACACAGTGAGTGATCCTCACCCTGAATAAACAGTGACTCTCTGCAGTTACACAGTGAGTGAACCTCACCCTGAATAAACAGTGACTCTGTTGAGTGACACAGTGAGTGATCCTCACCCTGAATAAACAGTGACTCTGTACACTTACACAGTGAGTGACCCTCACCCTGAATAAACAGTGATTCTGTACAGTTACACAGATAGTGACCCTCACCCTGAATAAACAGTGACTCTGTACAGTTACACGGTGAGTGACCCTCACCCTGAATAAACAGTGACTCTGTACAGTTACACAGTGAGTGATCCTCACCCTGAATAAGCAGTGACTGTGTACAGTTACACAGTGACTGACCCTCAGCCTGAATAAACAGTGACTCTGTTGAGTTACACAGTGAGTGATCCTCACCCTGAATAAACAGTGACTCTGTACACTTACACAGTGAGTGACCCTCACCCTGAATAAACAGTGACTCTGTACAGTTACACAGTGACTGACCCTCACCCTGAATAAACAGTGACTCTGTACACTTACACAGTGAGTGACCCTCACCCTGAATAAACAGTGACTCTGTACACTTACACAATGCGTGACCCTCACCCTGAATAAACAGTGACTCTGGACAGTTTCACAGTGAGTGATCCTCACCCTGAATAAACAGTGACTCTGTACAGTTACACAGTGAGTGACCCTCACCCTGAATAATCAGTGACTCTGTACAGTTACACAGTGAGTGATCCTAACCCTGAATAAACAGTGACTCTGTACAGTTTCACAGTGAGTGATCCTCACCCTGAATAAACAGTGACTCTGTACAGTTACACAGTGATTGACCCTCACCCTGAATAAACAGTGACTCTGTACAGTTACACAGTGAGTGATCCTAACCCTGAATAAACAGTGACTCTGTACAGTTACACAGTGAGTGATCCTCACCCTGAAAAAACAGTGACTCTGTACAGTTACACAGTGATTGACCCTCACCCTGAATAAACAGTGACTCTGTACAGTTACAGAGTGAGTGACCCTCACCCTGAATAAACAGTGACTCTGTGCAGTTACACAGTGAGTGACCCTCACCCTGAAAAAACAGCGACTCTGTACAGTTACACATTGACTGAGCCGCACCCTGAAAAAACAGTGACTCTGTACATTTACACAATGACTGATCCTTACCCGCGAGGCACCCACTCTCAGTAACCCTCCCCCCTCACCACTTCCACTGTCTCCTCCCTCCCTACCTTGCAAAGGCCCCTCTCTTTAACTGTGTCTGCACTGTCTCCTAATATCTCTTCCTGCAACCCCTCCTGCTATATGCCCACTCAAAAATCCAAACCATGAAAGGTCGTATGCATTTCGCTGTATTTACAGTTTGTTGTTTTTATGATTCAATTGGAGGCTTGAAGGTTAGGAAATGTGATTGGACAAAGTAGGATAGGAAGGTGAGAAGGCCTCAAGACCTAGAGACAATGCCAGACATGAGGGAGATGGGAATACGAAGGGCAGGTCATGGGAAACCACTGAAACAGATGATATGACTGGGTTTGAGGGGCAATTAATGACCTCTGGAGAGAGAGGGGAGATATTGATAATGTGGCTGGAAGGGATTGAGGGATATCGGGAGACGGAGGGTTTAGATTTAGATTTAGAACATTACAGCGCAGTACAGGCCCTTCAGCCCTCGATGTTGCGCCGACCTGTGAAACCATCTGACCTGCACTATTCCATTTTCATCCATATGTCTATCCAAAGACCACTTAAATGCCCTTAAAGTTGGCGAGTCTACTACTGTTGCAGGCAGGGCGTTCCACGCCCCTACTACTCTCTGAGTAAAGAAACTACCTCTCACATCTGTCCTATATCTACCACCCCTCAACTTAAAGCTATGTCTCCTCGTGTTTGCCATCACCATCCGAGGAAAAAGACTCTCACTATCCACCCTATCTAACCCTCTGATTATCATATATGTCTCTATTAAGTCACCTCTCCTCCTCCTTCTCTCCAACGAAAACAACCTCAAGTCCCTCAGCCTTTCCTCGTAAGACCTTCCCTCCATACCAGGCAACATCCGAGTAAATCTCCTCTGCACCCTTTCCAAAGCTTCCACATCCTTCCCATAATGCGGTGACCAGAACTGCACGCAATACTCCAGGTGCGGTCTCACCAGAGTTCTGTACAGCTGCAGCATGACCTCGTGGCTCCGAAACTCGATCCCCCTACTAATAAAAGCTAACACACCATATGCCTTCTTAACAGCCCTATTAACCTGGGTGGCAACTTTCAGGGATTTATGTACCTGGACACCAAGATCTCTCTGTTCATCTACACTACCAAGAATCTTCCCATTAGCCCAGTACTCTGCAATCCTGTTACTCCTTCCAAAGTGAATCACCTCACACTTTTCCGCATTAAACTCCATTTGCCATCTCTCAGCCCAGCTCTGCAGCCTATCTATGTCCCTCTGTAACCTACAACATCCTTCGGCACTATCCACAACTCCACCGACTTTCGTGTCATCCGCAAATTTACTAATCCACCCTTCTACACCCTCATCCAGGTCATTTATAAAAATGACAAACAGCAGTGGCCCCAAAACAGATCCTTGCGGTACACCACTAGTAACTAAACTCCAGGATGAACATTTGCCATCAACCACCACCCTCTGTCTTTCAGCTAGCCAATTTCTGATCCAAAGCTCTAAATCACCTTCAACCCCATACCTCCGTATTTTCTGCAATAGCCTACCGTGGGGAACCTTATCAAACGCCTTACTGAAATCCATATACACCACAACCACTGCTTTACCCTCATCCACCTGTTTCGTCATTTCTCAAAAAACTCAATAAGGTTTGTGAGGCACGACCTACCCTTTACAAAACCGTGCTGACTATCGCTAATGAACTTATTCTTTTCTGGATGATTATAAATCCTGTCTCTTATAAACTTTTCCAACATTTTACCCACAACCGAAGTAAGGCTCACAGGTCTATAATTACCAGGGCTGTCTCTACTCCCCTTCTTGAACAAGGGGACAACATTTGCTATCCTCCAGTCTTCCGGCACTATTCCTGTCGACAATGACGACATAAAGATCAAGGACAAAGGCTCTGCAATCTCCTCCCTGGCTTCCCAGAGAATCCTAGGATAAATCCCATCTGGCCCAGGGGACTTATCTATTTTCACACTTTCCAAAATTGCTAACACCTCCTCCTTGTGAACCTCAATCCCATCCAGCCTAGTAGTCTGAATCTCAGTATTCTCCTCGACAACATTTTCTTTCTCTACTGTAAATACTGACGAAAAATATTCATTTAACGCTTCCCCTATCTCCTCTGATTCCACACACAACTTCCCACTACTATCCTTGATTGGCCCTAATCTAACTCTAGTCATTCTTTTATTCCTGATATACCTATAGAAAGCCTTAGGGTTTTCCTTGATCCTATCCGCCAATGACTTCTCATGTCCTCTCCTCGCTCTTCTTAGCTCTCCCTTTAGATCCTTCCTGGCTAGCTTGTAACTCTCAAGCGCCCTAACTGAGCCTTCACGTCTCAGCCTAACATAAGCCTTCTTCTTCCTCTTGACAAGCGCTTCAACTTCTTTAGTAAACCACGGCTCCCTCGCTCGACAACTTCCTCCCTGCCTGACAGGTACATACTTATCAAGGACACGCAGTAGCTGCTCCTTGAATAAGCTCCACATTTCGATTGTGCCCATCCCCTGCAGTTTCCTTCCCCATCCTACGCATCCTAAATCTTGCCTAATCGCATCATAATTTCCTTTCCCCCAGTTATAATTCTTGCCCTGCGGTATATACCTGTCCCTGCCCATCGCTAAGGTAAACCTAACCGAATTGTGATCACTATCACCAAAGTGCTCACCTACATCTAAATCTAACACCTGGCCGGGTTCATTACGCAGTACCAAATCCAATGTGGCATCGCCCCTGGTTGGCCTGTCTACATACTGTGTCAGAAAACCCTCCTGCACACACTGGACAAAAACTGACCCATCTAAAGTACTCGAACTATAGTATTTCCAGTCAATATTTGGAAAGTTAAAGTCCCCCATAACAACTACCCTGTTACTCTCGCCCCTGTCGAGAATCATCTTCGCTATCCTTTCCTCTACATCTCTGGAACTATTCGGAGGTCTATAGAAGACTCCCAACAGGGTGACCTCTCCTCTCCTGTTTCTAACCTCGGCCCATACTACCTCAGTAGACGAGTCCTCAAACGTCCTTTCTGTCGCTGTAATACTCTCCTTGATTAACAATGCCACACCCCCCCCTCTTTTACCATCTTCTCTGTTCTTACTGAAACATCTAAATCCCGGAACCTGCAACATCCATTCCTGCCCCTGCTCTACCCATGTCTCTGAAATGGCCACAACATCGAGATCCCAGGTACCAACCCATGCTGCAAGCTCACCCACCTTATTCCGGATGCTCCTGGCGTTGAAGTAGACACACTTTAAACCAAGTTCTTGCTTGCCAGTGCCCTCTTGCGTCCTTGTAACCTTATCCCTGACCTCACTACTTTCAACATCCTGTACACTGGAACTACAATTTAGGTTCCCATTACCCTGCTGAATTAGTTTAAACCCCCCCGAAGAGCACTAGCAAATCTCCCCCCCAGGATATTGGTACCCCTCTGGTTCAGGTGAAGACCATCCTGTTTGTAGAGGTCCCACCTACCCCAGAAAGAGCCCCAATTATCCAGGAAACCAAAACCCTCCAGCCACATGTTCAACTCCTCTTGCTCCCTATTCCTCGCTTCGCTATCACGTGGCACGGGCAACAACCCAGAGATAACAACTCTGATTGTTCTCGCTCTAAGTTTCCACCCTAGTTCCCTGAATTTCTGCCTTAAATCCCCATCTCTCTTCCTACCTATGTCGTTGGTGCCTATGTGGACCACGACTTGGGGCTGCTCCCCCTCTCCCTTAAGGATCCCAAAAACACGATCCGAGACATCATGAACCCTGGCACCTGGGAGGGAACACGCCAACCGTGAGTCTCTCTCGTTCCCACGGAACCTCCTATCTGTTCCTCTAACTATGGAGGGTGAGTGGAGTGGAGGGATATGTGGAGAAGTTGGGTCAGTGAGGTGGAGGTATCTGGGGCTACGATGGGGTAGTGAGGTGGAGGCATATGGGGAGACAGTGATTAGTGAGGTAGAGGGATCTGTGGAGACGGTGAGGTAGTGAGGTGGAGGGATCTGTGGAAATGGTGAGGTAGTGAGGTGAAGGGATCTGGGGAGACGGTGAGGTAGTGAGGTAGAGGGATCTGGGGAGACAGTGAGGTAGTGAGGTGGAGGGATCTGGGGAGATGGTGAGGTAGTGTGGTGGTGGGATCTGGGGAGATGGTGAGGTAGTGAGTGGCAGGGATCTAGGGAGATAGTGAGGGAGTGAGGTGGAGGGATCTGGGGAGATAGTGAGGTCGTGAGGTGGAGGGATCTGGGGAGATGGTGAGGTAGTGAGTGGGAGGGATCTGGGGAGATGGTGAGATAGTGAGTGGCAGGGATCTAGGGAGATAGTAAGGGAGTGAGGTGGAGGGATCTGGAGAGATGGTGAGGTCGTGAGGTGGAGGGATCTGGGGAGATGGTGAGGTAGTGAGTGGGAGGGATCTGGGGAGATGGTGAGGTAGTGAGTGGGAGGGATCTGGGGAGATGGTGAGGGAGTGAGGCAGAGGGATTTGGGGAGATGGTGAGGTAGTGAGTGGCAGGGATCTAGGGAGATAGTAAGGGAGTGAGGTGGAGGGATCTGGGGAGATGGTGAGGTAGTGAGTGGGAGGGATCTGGGGAGATGGTGAGGTAGTGAGTGGCAGGGATCTAGGGAGATAGTAAGGGAGTGAGGTGGAGGGATCTGGGGAGATGGTGAGGTAGTGAGGTGGAGGGATGTGGGGAGACGGTGAGGTAGGTGAGGTGGAGGGATGTGGGGAGATGGTGAGGTAGGTGAGGTGGAGGGATCTGGGGAAGGAGTGGGATTTTTCAATATTTATTGAACTTGATGTGATTTCATCTTCCTAAATATTTTTGTGCTCTGAGATCCCTGGATTTAAATCAAAAATGAAGAATCATCAGAATGGACAGTGACGGAGTGAGTGAGAAAGAGATATAAAGAAAGAATAAAAAAGAGAGAGAAATGGAGAGAGTGACAAAAAGAGAGGATGTGCAAGACAGACAGAGGGAGGGAGAATACAATTACTATTTTGGGTTTTCACTGAAAGATTTCTCAGTCAATGAATTATATAACAGTAACAAGATGAATTTGTGTTGAGTTTCTCTGACAGTGAAGTGAAAACCCACCTTGATATTTGATTGAATGGGTGCAGTGTGCTTGTGTGGATGAATCGAGGAGTCAGTGAGCTTGCAGAACAGTGACTGGTGGAGTCTGTTTGTGATGCATTGAAATGGGATCAGACTTATTTGTGCATCAGTGATTCCGGATCTATTTGTTCCCTTCCTCTGTCTGAAAATGGTGACACTCTGAAGCAGCTGGAGGAACAGGCAGTCACTGTTTCTATGAATCTGTGATACAGCACAAAGGTCCAAGGCCTTTCAATCATTGCAAGACCCCAAAGCCGCACATCTTCCACTCCCCCAAACCCATATCATCCGAATCTCTGTGGAATTCACTGGAGATTAGTTAGCTCTTCAATTGGTACAAGCTTTCCAACACTCTAGAGCCTTATCCCCCATATATCTGGATCACCCGTCCTTGCCATCTCCACGACGTCTTTTGTCTTAGAGAATCGACCACCATCTGCTCCAGCACTCCCTCACTCCTGGTTGACCAACCCCCCCCCCCCCCCACCAGAGGAAATAGTTTCTTTCCATCTATCCTATCGAATCATTTAATCATCTTAAACAGTTCGATTAAATCCCCCTTAATCTTTGATATTCGAGGGAATACAAGCCGTGTCTTTACAAACTGTCCTCATTCTTTAACCCTTTCAGATGAATGATTCTACAATTCTAGCCCCAGTATCATTCTGGTGAATCTGTTCTGCCCCCTCTTCAAGGCCAATATCTCCTTCCTGAGGTGCGGGGCCCAGAACTGAACCCAGTTACTCCAGATGGGGTCTGACCGGAGCTTTATATAAACTGTAACATCACTTCCTCCCTCATATTCCAGCCCTCCAGATAAAGGCCAATATTCCATTAGCCTTTCTAATTGCTTTTTGTACCTGTCTACTGGCTTTTGGTGATTTGTTTACATGAATCACTAGATTGCTCTTTGCACCTCCTCAGCACCAAGCTTCTCACAATTTAGTAAATACTCCAATTGTCTTCCTCAGATCCAAACTGGTTCAGGCTGTGAATCCTCATGTAGCTTCACACTCTAGTCCCAGGGAGGAGTGCAAAAATATGGAAATAAAAAATACGTCATCCTGTCAGAATGTTAATCAGCGTGCAACTCCTCACAGGAGAGCTACAGTTAGAGGGGGGACTGAGAGCGGGGAGAAGTCATAGTCATTATTGCCACACAGAAGGAGGCCATTTGGCCTATCAAGTTCATGCCAGCTCTCTGTAGAGCAATCCAGTCTGTCCTACTTCCTCGCTCTATCCCCATAGCCGTGCAAGTTTATTTCCGTCAAGTGCCCATTCAATTTCCTTTTGAAATTATTCATCGTCTCCACTTCCGCCACCCTCGTAGGCAGCGAGTTAGTTCTTGTACCATCAGTTAACAGTTTTTCCCTGTCTAACTTATCTAAGCCTATCATAATCTTGTACACCTCTATGAAATCTCCCCTCAGTCTCCTTTGCTCCAAGGAGAACAAACCCAACTTCTCCAACCTAACCTTGTAGCTAAAATCCCTCATCCCTGGAACCATTCTGGTAAATCTCCTCTGCACCCTCTCAAGCACCTTCACATCCTTCCTGAAGTGTGGAGACTAGAACTGGACACAATACTCCAGTTGGGGTCTAACCAGAGCTTTATAAAGGTTCAGCATAACTTCCCTGCTTTTGTACTCAATGTCCCTATTTAGGAATCGTATGCTTTACTAACCACTCTCTCAATATGTCCTGCCACCTTCAAAGATCGATGCACATGAAGCCCCAGGCTCTGCTGTTCCTGCACACTCTTTAGAACTGTACCATTTAATCTATATTGCCTCACCCTATCTCTTCTGCCAAAATGCATCACCTCACACTTGTCTGTATTAAATTCCATCTGTAGCTTGTCTTTCCATTCTGCTAGCCTATCTATGTCCTATTGCAGTTGTTTGGTAACATCCTCACTGTCTGTCACATCTCCAAGTTTGGTATCATCGGCAAATTTTGAAATTCTACTCTATATACCAATATCCAAGTCATTTATATATGTCAAAAAAAGCAGTGGTCTGAGTACTGAACCATGGGGAACACCCCTGTCTACCATCCTCCAGTCTGAAAAACAACCATTTACCATGAAAGAGGGATGTGGTCCTGCAGTCAGAATTTAGGGAGCTAGGTAAGAAATTAGCAAACAGGACCTCAAAAGTAGTAATCTCCAGATTACTCCCAGTGCCACGTGCAAGTGAGTATAGAAATAGAAGGATAAGATAGATGAATGCGTGGCTGGAAAGATGGTGCAAGAGGGAGGGCTTTAGATTCCTGGGACATTGGGACCAGCTCTGGGGGAGATGGGACCTGTACAGAGCCGGGACTGAGTTCCTTGCGGGATGTTTTGCTAGTCTGTTGGGGAAGGTTTAAACTAGTTTGGCAGGGGGATGGGGCCCTGAGGGTAGACTCAGTTGGGACAAAATCAGAAATGAAAATGGAAGAGAGAAAATTAATGGATGAGTCTGGAAGACAGGAAACAAAGGTTAGAAAATAAATAAAAAGAGCTTGGCAGTTCTCAGGGGTCTCTATTTCAGTGCAAGGAGTATAGCAAAGAAAACAGATGAGCTGAAGGCACAGATAGACACGTGGCAGTATGATATCATAACTATTACAGAAACATGGCTTAAGGAGGGACAGGAATGGCAGCTCAATGTTCCTGGTTACAAGGTTTTCAGACATGATAGGGAGGGGGATAAGAAAGGAGGGGGAATGGCAATTTTGGTCAAGGAAACTATTACAGCTGTGAGGAGGGATGATATGTTGGAAAGTTCATCAAATGAGGCCATATGGATTGAGCTAAGGAACAAAAAAGGGGCAATCACACTGCTGGGAGTGTACTATAGACCCCCAAACAGTCAGAGGGAGATCAAAGAGCAGATATGTAGGCAAATCTCTGAGAAGTGCAAGAACAATAGGGCAGTAATAGTGGGGGATTTTAATTACCCCATTATTAACTGGGATAGTTTTAGTGTGAAAGGAATTGAGGGAGCAGAATTCTTGAGGTGCATTCAGGAGAACTTTCTTTGCTCAGTATGTAGCAAGTCCAACAAGAGAGGGTGCAGTTTTAGACTTAGTTTTAGGAAATGAAGATGGGCAGGTGGAAGGAGTGGCAGTGGGAGAGCATTTTGGTGATAGTGATAATTATTCAGTCAGTTTTAACATAATAATGGAAAAGGACAGAGATAGAACAGGAGTTAGAATTCTCAATTGGGGCAAGGCCAATTTTACTAAACTGAGGAGTGATTTTACTAAACTGAGGAGTGATTTAGTGAAAGTGGACTGGAAACAGCTACTTGAAGGTAAATCAGTGTCAGAGCAGTGGGAGGCATTCAAAGGGGAGATTCAAGGGGCTCAGAGTAAACATGTTCCCACAAAGAAAAAGGGTGAGGCGGCCAAATCTAGAGCCCCATAGATGTCAAGGAGCCTACAGGGTAAGATAAGACAGAAAAGGAAAGCTTATGTCCAACACAGAGAACTCAATACTACAGAAAGCCGAGAGGAGTATAGAAAGTGGAGGGGTGAAATCAAAAGAAATTAGGAAAGCAAAGAGAGGGCATGAAAGAATATTGGCAGCAAAATCAAGGTGAACCCAAAGATGTTTTATCAATACATTAAGAGTAAGAGGATAACTAAGGAGAGAGTAGGGCCCAGAAAAGACCAAAAAGGTAAGAACACAAGAACATAAGAACTAGGAGCAGGAGTAGGCAATTCAGCCCCTCGAGCCTGCTCCGCCATTCAATACGATCATGGCTGATCTCATCTCAGCCTCAACTCCACTTTCCTGCCCGTTCTCCATAACCCTTCAACCCATTACTAATTAAAAATCTGTCTATCTCCTTCTTAAATTTACTCAATGTCCCGGCATCCACCGCACTCTGGGGTAGTGAATTCCACAGACTCACGACCCTTTGAGAGAAGTAATTTCTCCTCATGTCTGTTTTAAATCTGCTATCCCTTATCCTAAAACTATGACCTCACATTCTAGATTGCCCCACAAGAGGAAACATCCTCTCTACGTCTACTTTGTCAATCCCCTTAATCATCTTATATACCTCAATTAGATCTCCTCTCATTCTTCTAAACTCTAGAGAGTAAAGGCCTAAACTGCTCAATCTCTCTTCATAAGACAAACCCCTCATCCCTGGAATCAATCTAGTGAACCTCATCTAAACTGTCTCCAATGCAACTACATCCCTCCTCAAGTAAGGGGACCAAAACTGTACGCAATACTCCAGGTGCGGTCTCACTAATGCCTTGTACAGTTGCAGCAACACTTCCCTACTTTTATATTCTATTCCTTTAGCAATAAATGCCAAAATTCCATTTGTCTTCCTTATTACCTTTTTTAAAAATTCTTTCCTGGGATGTGGGTGTCACTGGCCAGGCCAGCATTTATTGTCCATCCCTAATTGCCCTTGAGAAGGTGGTGGTGAGCTGCCTTCTTGAGCCACTGCAGTCCATGTGGGGTAGGTACACCCACAGTGCTGTTCGGAAGGGAGTTCCAGGACTTTGACCCAGTGCCAGTGAAGGAACGGCGATATAGTTCCAAGTCAGGATGGTGTGTGACTTGGAGGGGAACTTGCAGGTGGTGGTGTTCCCATGCATCTGCTGCCCTTGTCCTTCTAGTTGGTAGATGTCGCGGGTTTGGAAGGTGCTGTCTAAGGAGCCTTGGTGCATTGCTGCAGTGCATCTTGTAGATGGTACACACTGCTGCCACTGTGCGCCGGTGGTGAAGGGAGTGAATGTTTGTTTGTAGATGGGGTGCCAATCAAGCGGGCTGCTTTGTCCTGGATGGTGTTGAGCTTCTTGAGTGTTGTTGGAGCTGCACCAATCCAGGCAAGTGGAGAGTATTCCATCACACTCCTGACTTGTGCCTTGTAGATGGTGGACAGACTTTGGGAGTCAGGAGATGAGTTTACTCGCCGCAGGATTCCTAGCCACTGACCTGCTCTTGTAGCCACAGTATTTATATGGCTACTCCAGTTCAGTTTCTGGTCAATGGTAGCCTCTAAGATGTTGATCATGGGGAATCAGCGATGGTAATGCCATTGAATGTCAAGGGGAGATGGTTAGATGCTATACCTGCAAACTAGCTTTCTGCGATTCATGCATGAGGACACCCAGATCCCTCTGCACCGAAGCACTCTGAAGTTTCCCTCCATTTAGGTAATAATTTGCCTTTCTATTCTTCCTACCAAAATGGATAGCCTCACACTTATCCGCGTTAAACTCCATTTGCCAAATTTTGGCCCATTCACCTAACCTATCCATATCCATTTGTAAATTTCTTATTTCTTTATTGTAACTTACTATCCCACCTATTTTAGTGTCATCTGCAAATTTGGCTATAGTACCTTCTATCCCTGCATCCAAATCATTAATATAGATTGTAAATAGTTGGCGCCCAAGGACCGAGTCCAGTGACACCCCACTAGTTACATCTTGCCAACCAGAAAAAGACCCATTTATCCCGACTCTCTGTTTTCTGTTTTTTAGCCGTGCTCTATCCAAGCTAATAAATTGCCCCTAACCCCATGTGATCTTACCTTGTATATTAACCTTTTGTGCGACACCTTATCAAATGCCTTCTGGAAGTCCAGATATACTACATCTACAGGATCCCCATTATCCACTTTACTTGTTACAGCTTTGAAGAACTCTAGCAAATTAGTCGAACACGATTTGCCCTTCATAAAACCGTGCTGACTCTGATGGATTGGGTTTTGACTTTCTATGTGTAGGAAACCTATGTGTAGGGGCAGAAGATGTTGGTACGGTTCTTAATGAATACTTTGCTTCTGTCTTCAGAAAAGAGGGCGACGATGCAGATATTGTAGTTAAGGAGGAAGAATGTGAAGTATTGGATGTGATAAACATTGGGAGAGAGGACGTATTAATGGGATTAGCATCCTTGAAAGTTGATTAAATCACCAGGGCTGGATGAAATTAGCCCTAGGATATTAAAAAGAAGCAAGAGAGGAAATAGCAGAAGGTCTGACCATCATTTTCCAGTCCTCAGTGGATACAGTTGTGGTGCCAGAGGATTGGAGAACTGCTAATGTTATACCTCTGTTTAAAAAGGGAGTGAGGGATAGACCGAATAATTACAGACCAGTCAGTCTAACCTCAGTAGTGGGCAAATTATTGGAATCTATTCTGAGACTGGATAAACAGTCACTTAGAAAGGGACAGGTTAATCAAGGATAGTCAGCATGGATTTGTTAAGGGAAGATCGTGTTTGACCAACTTGATCGAATTTTTTGAAGAAGTAACAAGGAAGATAGATGAGGGTAGTGTAGTTGATGTGGTCTACATGGATTTTAGCAATGGTTTTTGACAAGGTCCCACACGGCAGACTGGTTAAAAAAAAATCCCACTGGATCCAGGGAAATGCAGCAAGGTGGATACAAAATTGGCTCAGTGGCAGGAAACAAATGGTAATTGTTGACGGGTGTTTTAGCGACTGGAGGGCTGTTTCCAGTGGCATTCCACAGGGCTCAGTGCTGGTCCCCTGCTTTTTGTAGTATATATTAATGACTTAGTCATAAATGTAGGGGGCATGATCAAGAAGTTTGCAGACAACACAAAGATTGGTTGTGTGGTAGATAGCGAGGAGGATAACTGTAGGCTTCAGGAAGATATTGATGATCTGGTTAGATGGGCAGAAAAGTGGCAAATGGAATTCAACTTGGAGAAGTGTGAGGTGATGCATTTGGGGAGGTCAAACAAGGCAAAAGAAAAACATGATTAATGGGAAAATACTGAGAAGTGTAAAGGAAGTGAGGGAGTGAATGTCCACAGATCCCTGAAGGTAGCAGTACAGGTTGATAAGGTGGTTAAGAAGGCATATTGAGGTATTGAATATAAGAGCAGGGAGGTTATGCTGGAACTGTATAACTCATTGGTTAGCCCACAACTTGAGTACTGTGTACAGTTCTGGTCACCTCATTACAGAAAGGATATAGTGGCACTAGAGAGGGTACAGAGGAGATTTACGAGGATGTTGCTGGGACTGGAAAAATGCAGCTATGAGGAAAGATTGGATAGGCTGGGGTTGTTCTCCTTGGAACAGAGAAGGCTGAGGGGAGATATGATTGATTGTTGAAGGGGCTGGATAGAGTGGAGGTAAAGGGTCTATTCACCTTAGCAGAGAGGTCAGTGATGAGGGGGCATAGATTTAAAGTGATTGGTAGAAAAATTAGAAGGGAGATGAGCAAAAACTTTTTCACCCAGAGGGTGGCGATGGTCTGGAACTCACTGCCTGAAAGCGTAGTTGAGGCAGAAACCCTCAACTCATTCAAAAGGAGTCTGAATATACACCTCGAGTGCCGTAATCTGCAGGGCTACGGACCAAATGCTGGAAGGTGGGATTAGAATAGGTGGATCGTTTTTCTGCTGGCACAGACACGATGGGCCAAGTGGCCTCTTTCTGTGTCTTTAAACTTTCTATGATTTTCGAAGATTCTATGACTCTGTTTTCTGTCCTTAAGCCAATTTTTTTTTATCCAGTTGGATTTTATGTGGTACTTTTCAAATGCTTTCTGAAAATCTATATAGACAACATTCACCGCTTTCCCTTCATCAACATTCTCTGTTACTTCATCCAAATATTCAATTAGATTAGTCAAACACAATCTGCCTTTTACAAATCTGTGCTGTCTCTCCTTACTCAAACCTCTCTATGTGCCTTTTGATTCTTTTTCCCCAATTATTGTTTCCAACACCTTACTCACCTGTAGTTGCTGGGACTGTCCTTACACCTGTTCTTGAATAAGGGTGTCACATTTTCCACTCTCCATTCCACTGGCACCTCCCCTGAATCTATGGAAGTTTGGAAGATTATGACAAGTCCTTCTGCTATCTCTATTCCACTTCCTTCAGCAACCCGGGATGTAAGCCATCCGGACCAGGTGACTTATTTTCTCCGAGCAGAGCCAGTCTTTCCAGTATACCCTACCTATTAATATTCACCCCATCCATTACCTCTACCATCACGTGTCAGCATCTTCTTCCTTAGTAAACACTGATACAAAATACTCATTAAGTATTCGAGCCTTTCCCTCAACGTCTAAACATATATCACTTGCTTTGTCCCTAATAGGATCCATCCTAACTCATACTACCCTCCATGTTGCTAGAAGATTTCTTTCCAGTAGAGTCCCACAGTTGGAGGAGGTGTTCAGGGAGGGGAGAGTAAGGGAGTGGAGAAATGAGGAACAGGGAGGGGTCCCACAGTTTGAGAGGTGACTGGGGGATGGGGAGATTACAAGGTTATTAACAACTGTGAAAGAAGTGAGAAAATAAAATCAGAGGAAATAAATGGGAAAAGTAGATTCCAAAAAGTGAATTGGAGAGCGTTGCTGAGCCGTCTATTAAACGTGTTTCTCATTGACAGAATGTTTCACATGGTAACATTCTATTGATTACAGTGGGAAGCAAAGTGTCGGTCCACACCATTGGTTACAGCGTCCTCGAGATATCCATTCAACATTGGCACAGAACCTTGAGAGTCAAGAGAAGGGGTTAAGTCGGGGAAAGAGTAATTGCAATGTTGTCGGTTCTGTACACAAGACAAGTCATTAAAATTCCTCCCAGGTTCTGAAGTATTTTCATTAGTGTCTGCTCTAGAGAGAGAGGGGCGAAATCCAGATGTGTGTTGTGTCAGAGCTGATCCGGATAAATGAAGTCAGAGATCAATAGCCTTTCACTTCTTTTCTTTGTCACAGAAATTGAGTGATGGAGGTAGAGTGATGCCGATTGCTCCCTCCTCACTGTCCATTATTGCTGCAATTAATCAGTGCTCGAGATGGACAAACTGGAAAGAGAGATTGCAGCTGAGAATCTGTTATAAAATCAGAGAATTCTGCCCACACTTTGCTCCCACACCCCTTACAAACCCCTGTCCCAGAAATAGTGGGAGAACAAGAGGGAATAAAACTTCTAATCAATCCTTGTTTTTCTGGAATGAAGATGAGGGAGAGGAAAACTCCTCACTCAAACAAGTGGGTTCGAAGTTGTTGCATCACGGTGGAAGATAAGGGTGATGATGGGCCTCCCTCATGAATTATTAAGCAGCCCTGAGTTCTATTAGCACTTGTGTAAACGCTGCATTTTATACGCTGGTGTACAGAGGAGTGCATTCTCTGACAGCTGTATTACTGCTGATAAGCAGGACACAGCACGCTGATCAAACAGGGAGGAGAGACAGCAAGTCGAAACAGTGGTTTGTGAGCTGATTTCTGGCTCCCTCTCTCTCTGTATCTCTCTCTCCTTTTCCTTTTCTTTCTCTCCCTCTGTCTCTCTCTCTCCCTCTCTCTCTCTCTCTCTCTCAGCAAGTTCTGTCACACAGCCAGTCCGCTGCTCAAAGACTCTGGCATCTCTGCTGTACAAGGCATCTGCACACACAACCCAGATGCCGATTGAAATCGTTTGCAAAATTGCATTTTCGGAGGATGACGAGAAGCAGAAGGGAACGGTGGAATGCGACAAGAAGAGCTTGATCGAAGAGACTTGTCAGTCCACCGCCACTGACCTGGTCACCTTTGCTGATACCTGCTCATTGCATGGCATTAACCATGTCTTTGTGCCGGGTGGCTGTGGAGTGAAGCAGAGCCTCTGGGCGCTCGCCTTCCTCTCCTCGCTGCTGTTCTTCCTCTACCAGGTGGTGAACTGCACCATTTACTACCTCCATTACCATCACGTGACAGCACTGGATGAGGAGTCCGGCCACGAGATCCTCTTCCCCGCCATCACCATTTGCAACATGAACAGGTTCCGGCACACGGCGCTAACAGATGCCGATATCTACCACCTGGCAAACATGACCGGACTACCCCCCAAGAGCAAAGATGCCCACAAGGCTGCTACCCAGGGCTATCCTGATCCAGACATGATGGACATCTTCAACAGGACCGGTCACCAAATCGAAGAGATGCTGAAAAACTGTAACTTCAGTGGCTCCTACTGCTCAGCTCACAACTTCTCCGTGGTAGGTCTCTCTTTAATTTAACCCTTCAATCAAACTGTTTCCAAAATCCCCTAGAGACAACTTACTCAAATAAAACTCTTTCTCCTTGGGGGGAAATTCAAGCCACCTTTGTTGAGCAAAAAGTCAGACTAGAAACAGAAGGTTTTAGAAAAATGACTATACAATTCTACAGCTGCCTGGCACCCCAGGAGACAATGAATCAGCTAAAGGTTTAATGATGAAGGAGCTAATTCCACTGAATTTCCCAGAAAGGCAAATTGCATTTGATAAAAGGGACTGTGGGTGGGTGGGGAAAAAATATTCCACTCTTCAAACACAGGCACACTTTAAAATCCTGGACAGCTCATCAAGCATGCTGAATAGAGCTGCTTCTCGGAAGTATAGGATTTGCAGTGTGTCACCTTAAGTATATAGAGTCCAAGTGGAGTGGACTGTACAGTAAGTGTAGTAGTTGAGGAAAGGGTTAAAGAGTTGTTTCCCTCCACTGGCCTGTGATGTGCAGGGTTATGTCCCCAGAGAAGCCTGTATGAGGGGATGGAGATTGACTCTCACTGCCTCTGTGTAAGTAAAGCCTAGAATTATCAAACCAGGCTGACAGCACAATGGGCCAACGATTGCCTCGTGATGTTGGACACTAGAGCTCCTTTCATCGGTCACTACTGCTCTAGATAAATGCACACACTCAGACACTTGGTTGCTGTGCAACTGTTGAACATGATAGTAATTACTCAAAAAAAACACCCATAAAAGTGCAAGAGTGAAAGGAACAGGAAAATATTCCGTATTAAGAACACATGATTCTAGTCATCTGATATATTCACTCTGTCTGACTGTGTTAATCTGACATACGGACTCTGTGTGACTGGGTTAATCTGACATAGTCACTCTATGTGACTGTGTTAAACTGATATATTAACTCTGTCTGACTGTGTTAATCTGATGTATTCAATCTCTGGGACTGTGCAAACATGATATATTCACTCTGCGTGACTGCGTTAATCGGAAATATTCGCTCTGTCTGACGGTGTTAATCTGACATTCACTCTGTGTGACTGTGTTAATCTGATATATTCACTCTGAGTGAATGAGTTAATCTGATATATTCACTCTGAGTGACTGTGTTAATCGGAAATATTCGCTCTGTCTGACGGTGTTAATCTGATATATTCACTCTGTGTGACTGTGTTAATCTGACATTCACTCTGTGTGACTGTGTTAATCTGATATATTCACTCAGTTAGATGGTGTTAATCTGATATATTCATTCTGTGTGACTGTGTTAATCTGAAATATTCACTCTGTGTGACTGTGTTAATCTGATATATTCACTCTGTGTGACTGTGTTAATCTGATATATTCACTCTGTGTGACTGTGTTAATCTGATATATTCACTCTGTGTGACTGTGTTAATCTGATATATTCACTCTGTGTGACTGTGTTAATCTGATATATTCACTCTGAGTGAATGAGTTAATCTGATATATTCACTCTGTGTGATTGAATTAATCTGACATATTCACTCTGTGTGACTGTGTTAATCTGATATATTCACTCTGAGTGAGTGAGTTAATCTGATATATTCACTCTGAGTGACTGTGTTAATCTGACATATTCACTCTGTGTGACTGTGTTAATCTGATATATTCACTCTGTGTGACTGTGTTAATCTGATATATTCACTCTGTGTGACTGTGTTAATCTGATATATTCACTCTGAGTGAATGAGTTAATCTGATATATTCACTCTGAGTGACTGTGTTAATCTGACATATTCACTCTGTGTGACTGTGTTAATCTGATATATTCACTCTGTGTGACTGTGTTAATCTGATATATTCACTCTGTGTGACTGTGTTAATCTGATATATTCACTCTGAGTGAATGAGTTAATCTGATATATTCACTCTGTGTGACTGTGTTAATCTGATATATTCACTCTGTGTGACTGTGTTAATCTGATATATTCACTCTGTGTGACTGTGTTAATCTGATATATTCACTCTGTGTGACTGTGTTAATCTGATATATTCACTCTGTGTGACTGTGTTAATCTGATATATTCACTCTGTGTGACTGTGTTAATCTGATATATTCACTCTGTGTGACTGTGTTAATCTGATATATTCACTCTGTGTGACTGTGTTAATCTGATATATTCACTCTGTGTGACTGTGTTAATCTGATATATTCACTCTGTGTGACTGTGTTAATCTGATATATTCACTCTGAGTGAATGAGTTAATCTGATATATTCACTCTGTGTGACTGTGTTAATCTGATATATTCACTCTGTGTGACTGTGTTAATCTGATATATTCACTCTGTGTGACTGTGTTAATCTGATATATTCACTCTGAGTGAATGAGTTAATCTGATATATTCACTCTGTGTGACTGTGTTAATCTCATATATTCACTCTGTGTGACTGTGTTAATCTGATATATTCACTCTGTGTGACTGTGTTAATCTGATATATTCACTCTGAGTGAATGAGTTAATCTGATATATTCACTCCGTGTGATTGAGTTAATCTGATATATTCACTCTGTGTGACTGTGTTAATCTGATATATTCACTCCGTGTGATTGAGTTAATCTGATATATTCACTCTGTGTGACTGTGTTAATCTGATATATTCACTCTGAGTGAATGAGTTAATCTGATATATTCACTCTGAGTGAATGAGTTAATCTGATATATTCACTCTGTGTGATTGAGTTAATCTGACATATTCACTCTGTGTGACTGTGTTAATCTGATATATTCACTCTGTGTGACTGTGTTAATCTGATATATTCACTCTGTGTGACTGTGTTAATCTGATATATTCACTCTGAGTGAATGAGTTAATCTGATATATTCACTCTGTGTGACTGTGTTAATCTGATATATTCACTCTGTGTGACTGTGTTAATCTGATATATTCACTCTGTGTGACTGTATTAATCTGATATATTCACTCTGTGTGACTGTGTTAATCTGATATATTCACTCTGTGTGACTGTGTTAATCTGATATATTCACTCTGTGTGACTGTGTTAATCTGATATATTCACTCTGTGTGACTGTGTTAATCTGATATATTCACTCTGTGTGACTGTGTTAATCTGATATATTCACTCTGAGTGAATGAGTTAATCTGATATATTCACTCTGAGTGAATGAGTTAATCTGATATATTCACTCTGTGTGACTGTGTTAATCTCATATATTCACTCTGTGTGACTGTGTTAATCTGATATATTCACTCTGTGTGACTGTGTTAATCTGATATATTCACTCTGTGTGACTGTGTTAATCTGATATATTCACTCTGAGTGAATGAGTTAATCTGATATATTCACTCTGTGTGATTGAGTTAATCTGACATATTCACTCTGTGTGACTGTGTTAATCTGATATATTCACTCTGAGTGAGTGAGTTAATCTGATATATTCACTCTGAGTGACTGTGTTAATCTGACATATTCACTCTGTGTGACTGTGTTAATCTGATATATTCACTCTGTGTGACTGTGTTAATCTGATATATTCACTCTGTGTGACTGTGTTAATCTGATATATTCACTCTGAGTGAATGAGTTAATCTGATATATTCACTCTGAGTGACTGTGTTAATCTGACATATTCACTCTGTGTGACTGTGTTAATCTGATATATTCACTCTGTGTGACTGTGTTAATCTGATATATTCACTCTGTGTGACTGTGTTAATCTGATATATTCACTCTGAGTGAATGAGTTAATCTGATATATTCACTCTGTGTGACTGTGTTAATCTGATATATTCACTCTGTGTGACTGTGTTAATCTGATATATTCACTCTGTGTGACTGTGTTAATCTCATATATTCACTCTGTGTGACTGTGTTAATCTGATATATTCACTCTGTGTGACTGTGTTAATCTGATATATTCACTCTGTGTGACTGTGTTAATCTGATATATTCACTCTGTGTGACTGTGTTAATCTGATATATTCACTCTGTGTGACTGTGTTAATCTGATATATTCACTCTGTGTGACTGTGTTAATCTGATATATTCACTCTGTGTGACTGTGTTAATCTGATATATTCACTCTGAGTGAATGAGTTAATCTGATATATTCACTCTGTGTGACTGTGTTAATCTGATATTATCACTCTGTGTGACTGTGTTAATCTGATATATTCACTCTGTGTGACTGTGTTAATCTGATATATTCACTCTGAGTGAATGAGTTAATCTGATATATTCACTCTGTGTGACTGTGTTAATCTCATATATTCACTCTGTGTGACTGTGTTAATCTGATATATTCACTCTGTGTGACTGTGTTAATCTGATATATTCACTCTGAGTGAATGAGTTAATCTGATATATTCACTCCGTGTGATTGAGTTAATCTAATATATTCACTCTGTGTGACTGTGTTAATCTGATATATTCACTCCGTGTGATTGAGTTAATCTGATATATTCACTCTGTGTGACTGTGTTAATCTGATATATTCACTCTGAGTGAATGAGTTAATCTGATATATTCACTCTGTGTGACTGTGTTAATCTCATATATTCACTCTGTGTGACTGTGTTAATCTGATATATTCACTCTGTGTGACTGTGTTAATCTGATATATTCACTCTGAGTGAATGAGTTAATCTGATATATTCACTCCGTGTGATTGAGTTAATCTGATATATTCACTCTGTGTGACTGTGTTAATCTGATATATTCACTCTGAGTGACTGTGCTAATCTGATATATTCACTCTGTGTGACTGTGTTAATCTGATATATTCACTCTGTGTGACTGTGTTAATCTGATATATTCACTCTGTGTGACTGTGTTAATCTGACATATTCACTCTGTGTGACTGTGTTAATCTGATATATTCACTCTGTGTGACTGTGTTAATCTGATATATTCACTCTGTGTGACTGTGTTAATCTGATATATTCACTCTGTGTGACTGTGTTAATCTGATATATTCACTCTGTGTGACTGTGTTAATCTGACATATTCACTCTGAGTGACTGTGTTAATCTGATATATTCACTCTGTGTGACTGTGTTAATCTGATATATTCACTCTGAGTGAATGAGTTAATCTGATACATTCACTCTGTGTGACTGTGTTAATCTGATATATTCACTCTGTGTGACTGTGTTAATCTGATATATTCACTCTGTGTGACTGTGTTAATCTGATATATTCACTCTGTGTGACTGTGTTAATCTGATATATTCACTCCGTATGACTGTGTTAATCTGATATATTCACATGTATGACTGTGTTAATCTGATATATTCACATGTATGACTGTGTTAATCTGATATATTCACATGTATGACTGTGTTAATCTGATATATTCACACTGTGTGAATGTGTTAATCTGATATATTCACTCTGTATGACAGTGTTAATCAGACATTCACTCTGTGTGACTGTGTGGTACTGACATATTCACTCAGTTAGACTGTGTTAATCTGATATATTCACTCTGTGTGACTGTGTTAATCTGATATATTCACTCTGAGTGACTGTGTTAATCTGATATATTCACTCTGAGTGACTGTGTTAATCTGATATATTCACTCTGTGTGACTGTGTTAATCTGATATATTCACTCCGTGTGATTGAGTTAATCTGACATATTCACTCTGTGTGACTGTGTTAATCTGATATATTCACTCTGAGTGACTGTGTTAATCTGATATATTCACTCTGTGTGACTGTGTTAATCTGATATATTCACTCTGTGTGACTGTGTTAATCTGATATATTCACTCTGTGTGACTGTGTTAATCTGACATATTCACTCTGTGTGACTGTGTTAATCTGATATATTCACTCTGAGTGACTGTGTTAATCTGATATATTCACTCTGTGTGACTGTGTTAATCTGATATATTCACTCTGAGTGAATGAGTTAATCTGATACATTCACTCTGTGTGACTGTGTTAATCTGATATATTCACTCTGCGTGACTGTGTTAATCTGATATATTCACTCTGTGTGACTGTGTTAATCTGATATATTCACTCTGTGTGACTGTGTTAATCTGATATATTCACTCTGTGTGACTGTGTTAATCTGATATATTCACTCTGTGTGACTGTGTTAATCTGATATATTCACTCCGTATGACTGTGTTAATCTGATATATTCACATGTATGACTGTGTTAATCTGATATATTCACATGTATGACTGTGTTAATCTGATATATTCACATGTATGACTGTGTTAATCTGATATATTCACACTGTGTGAATGTGTTAATCTGATATATTCACTCTGTATGACAGTGTTAATCAGACATTCACTCTGTGTGACTGTGTGGTACTGACATATTCACTCAGTTAGACTGTGTTAATCTGATATATTCACTCTGTGTGACTGTGTTAATCTGATATATTCACTCTGAGTGACTGTGTTAATCTGATATATTCACTCTGAGTGACTGTGTTAATCTGATATATTCACTCTGTGTGACTGTGTTAATCTGATATATTCACTCTGTGTGACTGTGTTAATCTGATATATTCACTCTGAGTGAATGAGTTAATCTGATACATTCACTCTGTGTGACTGTGTTAATCTGATATATTCACTCTGTGTGACTGTGTTAATCTGATATATTCACTCTGAGTGAATGAGTTAATCTGATACATTCACTCTGTGTGACTGTGTTAATCTGATATATTCACTCTGAGTGACTGTGTTAATCTGATATATTCACTCTGAGTGAATGAGTTAATCTGATATATTCACTCTGAGTGAATGAGTTAATCTGATATATTCACTCTGTGTGACTGTGTTAATCTGATATATTCACTCTGTGTGACTGTGTTAATCTGATATATTCACTCTGAGTGAATGAGTTAATCTGATATATTCACTCTGTGTGACTGTGTTAATCTGATATATTCACTCTGAGTGACTGTGTTAATCTGATATATTCACTCCGTATGACTGTGTTAATCTGATATATTCACATGTATGACTGTGTTAATCTGATATATTCACTCTGTGTGACTGTGTTAATCTGATATATTCACTCTGTGTGACTGTGTTAATCTGATATATTCACTCTGAGTGAATGAGTTAATCTGATATATTCACTCTGTGTGACTGTGTTAATCTGATATATTCACTCTGTGTGACTGTGTTAATCTGATATATTCACTCTGTGTGACTGTGTTAATCTGATATATTCACTCTGAGTGAATGAGTTAATCTGATATATTCATTCTGTGTGACTGTGTTAATCTCATATATTCACTCTGTGTGACTGTGTTAATCTGATATATTCACTCTGTGTGACTGTGTTAATCTGATATATTCACTCTGAGTGAATGAGTTAATCTGATATATTCACTCCGTGTGATTGAGTTAATCTGATATATTCACTCTGTGTGACTGTGTTAATCTGATATATTCACTCCGTGTGATTGAGTTAATCTGATATATTCACTCTGTGTGACTGTGTTAATCTGATATATTCACTCTGAGTGAATGAGTTAATCTGATATATTCACTCTGTGTGACTGTGTTAATCTCATATATTCACTCTGTGTGACTGTGTTAATCTGATATATTCACTCTGTGTGACTGTGTTAATCTGATATATTCACTCTGAGTGAATGAGTTAATCTGATATATTCACTCCGTGTGATTGAGTTAATCTGATATATTCACTCTGTGTGACTGTGTTAATCTGATATATTCACTCTGAGTGACTGTGCTAATCTGATATATTAACTCTGTGTGACTGTGTTAATCTGATATATTCACTCTGTGTGACTGTGTTAATCTGATATATTCACTCTGTGTGACTGTGTTAATCTGACATATTCACTCTGTGTGACTGTGTTAATCTGATATATTCACTCTGTGTGACTGTGTTAATCTGATATATTCACTCTGTGTGACTGTGTTAATCTGATATATTCACTCTGTGTGACTGTGTTAATCTGATATATTCACTCTGTGTGACTGTGTTAATCTGACATATTCACTCTGTGTGACTGTGATAATCTGATATATTCACTCTGTGTGACTGTGTTAATCTGACATATTCACTCTGTGTGACTGTGTTAATCTGACATATTCACTCTGAGTGACTGTGTTAATCTGATATATTCACTCTGAGTGAATGAGTTAATCTGATACATTCACTCTGTGTGACTGTGTTAATCTGATATATTCACTCTGTGTGACTGTGTTAATCTGATATATTCACTCTGTGTGACTGTGTTAATCTGATATATTCACTCTGTGTGACTGTGTTAATCTGATATATTCACTCCGTATGACTGTGTTAATCTGATATATTCACATGTATGACTGTGTTAATCTGATATATTCACATGTATGACTGTGTTAATCTGATATATTCACACTGTGTGAATGTGTTAATCTGATATATTCACTCTGTATGACGGTGTTAATCAGACATTCACTCTGTGTGACTGTGTGGTACTGACATATTCACTCAGTTAGACTGTGTTAATCTGATATATTCACTCTGTGTGACTGTGTTAATCTGATATATTCACTCTGAGTGACTGTGTTAATCTGATATATTCACTCTGAGTGACTGTGTTAATCTGATATATTCACTCTGTGTGACTGTGTTAATCTGATATATTCACTCCGTGTGATTGAGTTAATCTGACATATTCACTCTGTGTGACTGTGTTAATCTGATATATTCACTCTGAGTGACTGTGTTAATCTGATATATTCACTCTGTGTGACTGTGTTAATCTGATATATTCACTCTGTGTGACTGTGTTAATCTGATATATTCACTCTGTGTGACTGTGTTAATCTGACATATTCACTCTGTGTGACTGTGTTAATCTGATATATTCACTCTGAGTGACTGTGTTAATCTGATATATTCACTCTGTGTGACTGTGTTAATCTGATATATTCAATCTGAGTGAATGAGTTAATCTGATACATTCACTCTGTGTGACTGTGTTAATCTGATATATTCACTCTGTGTGACTGTGTTAATCTGATATATTCACTCTGTGTGACTGTGTTAATCTGATATATTCACTCTGTGTGACTGTGTTAATCTGATATATTCACTCTGTGTGACTGTGTTAATCTGATATATTCACTCCGTATGACTGTGTTAATCTGATATATTCACATGTATGACTGTGTTAATCTGATATATTCACATGTATGACTGTGTTAATCTGATATATTCACACTGTGTGAATGTGTTAATCTGATATATTCACTCTGTATGACAGTGTTAATCAGACATTCACTCTGTGTGACTGTGTGGTACTGACATATTCACTCAGTTAGACTGTGTTAATCTGATATATTCACTCTGTGTGACTGTGTTAATCTGATATATTCACTCTGAGTGACTGTGTTAATCTGATATATTCACTCTGAGTGACTGTGTTAATCTGATACATTCACTCTGTGTGACTGTGTTAATCTGATATATTCACTCTGTGTGACTGTGTTAATCTGATATATTCACTCTGAGTGAATGAGTTAATCTGATACATTCACTCTGTGTGACTGTGTTAATCTGATATATTCACTCTGTGTGACTGTGTTAATCTGATATATTCACTCTGAGTGAATGAGTTAATCTGATACATTCACTCTGTGTGACTGTGTTAATCTGATATATTCACTCTGAGTGAATGAGTTAATCTGATATATTCACTCTGAGTGAATGAGTTAATCTGATATATTCACTCTGTGTGACTGTGTTAATCTGATATATTCACTCTGTGTGACTGTGTTAATCTGATATATTCACTCCGTATGACTGTGTTAATCTGATATATTCACATGTATGACTGTGTTAATCTGATATATTCACATGTATGACTGTGTTAATCTGATATATTCACACTGTGTGAATGTGTTAATCTGATATATTCACTCTGTATGACAGTGTTAATCAGACATTCACTCTGTGTGACTGTGTGGTACTGACATATTCACTCAGTTAGACTGTGTTAATCTGATATATTCACTCTGATTGGTTGTGTTAATCTGACGTATTCAATTTGTCCGACTGTGTTAATCTGACATTTTCAGTCTGTCCGACTGTGTTAATCTGACATTTTCAGTCTGTCCGACTGTGTTAATCTGACATATTGACTCTGTGGGACAGTGTTAATCTGATATATTCACTCAATTAGATGGTGTTAATCTGATATATTCATTCTGTGTGACTGTGTGAATCTTACATATTCACACTGTGTGACTGTGTTGATCTGATATATTCACTCTCTGTGACTGTGTTAATCCGACATATTCAATCTGTCAGACTGTGTTAATCAGACATATTCACACTGTGTGACAGTGTTAACCTGATATATGCACATGTGTGACTGTGTTAATCTGATATATTCACTCTGAGTGACTGTGTTAATCTGATATATTCACTCTGTGTGACTGTGTTAATCTGATATATTCACTCTGTGTGACTGTGTTAATCTGTCTCTGTTAATCTGATATACTCTCTCCGTGACTGTGTTAATCTGATATATTCACACTGTGTGATTTGTTAATCTGATATATTCAATCTCTATGAATGTGCTTAACTGATATATTTACTTTGTCTGTCTGTGTCAATCTGATATTTTCACTCTGTGTCACTGTGTTAATCTGATAGTTATAGAGTCATGGAGTCGTACAGCATAGAAACAGGCCCTTCGGCCCATCGTATCCATGCCGACCATAATGCCTACCTATACTAATCCCACCTGCCTGCATTAATTCTATATCCCTCTATGCCTTGCTCATTCAAGTACCTGTCCAGATGCCTCTTAAATGTCGCTACTGTTCTTGCCTCCACCACCTCCTCTGGCAGCTCATTCCAGATACCCACTATTCTTTGTGTGAAAAATTTACCCCTTTGATCCCCTTTAAAGCTCCTTCCTCTCACCTTAAATCTATGCCCTCTAGTTTTAGTCACCCCTACCATGGGAAACAGACTCTGGCTATCTACCCTATCAATGCCTCTCATCATTTTATATACCTCTATCATGTCCCCTCTCAGCCTCCTTCGCTCCAGGGAAAACAGACCCAGCCTATCCAATCTCTCTTTAGTGTGGAGGAACAGAGGGATCTTGGGGTCCATGTCCATAGATCGCTCAAAGTTGCCACCCAAGTTGATAGGGTTGTTAAGAAAGCGTATGGTGTGTTGGCTTTCATTAACAGGGGGATTGAGTTTAAGAGCTGCGAGGTTATGCTGCAGCTCTATAAAGCCCTGGTTCGACCACACTTGGAATATTGTGTTCAGTTCTGGTCGCCTCATTATAGGAAGGATGTGGAAGCTTTAGAGAGGGTGCAGAGGAGATTTACCAGGATGCTGCCTGGACTGGAGGGCATGTCCTACGAAGAAAGATTGAGGGAGCTAGGGCTTTTCTCATTGGAGCGAAGAAGGATGAGATGTTACTTGATAGAGGGGTACAAGATGATGAGAGGCATAGATAGAGTGGATAGCCAGAGACTTTTTCCCAGGGTGGAAAGGGCTATCACCAGGGGGCATAATTTTAAGGTGATTGGAGGAAGGTTTCGGGGAGATGTCAGAGGTAGGTTCTTTACACAGAGAGTGGTGGGTGCGTGGAATGCACTGCCAGCGGTGGTAGTAGAAGCAGATACATTAGGGGCATTTAAGCGACTCTTGGATAGGTACATGGATGATAGTAGAATGAAGGGTAGGTAGTTAGTTTGATCTTAGAGTAGGTTAAAGGTTCGGCACAACATCGTGGGCCGAAGGGCCTGTACTGTGCTGTACTATGCTATGTTCTTTGTTCTATGCTCTATAACTCAAGCCCTCCAAACCAGGCAACATCCTTGTGAATCTTTTCTGCACCCTCTCTAGCTTAATCACATCTTTCCTGTAGTGCGGCGACCAGAACTGCACACAGTACTCCAAATGCGGCCTAACCAACGTTATGTACAACTGTAACATGACGTCCCAACTCTTGTACTCAATGCCTCGGCCAATGAAGGCAAGCATGCCATACGCCTTCTTCACCACCCTGTCTACCTGTGTTGCCACTTTCAGGGAACTATGTACTTGCACCCCAAGGTCTCTCTGCTCAACAACACTCCCAAGGGCTCTGCCATTCACTGTATATGTCCTGCCCTGGTTTAACTTCTCAAAATGTATCACTTCGCATTTGCCTGCATTAAATTCCGTTTGCCACTCTCTTTCCCAGTTTCCCAGTTGATCTATATCCTGTTGTAACCTTAGACAACCTTCTTCTCTGTCCACTATACCACCAATTTTGGTGTCATCTGTAAACTTACTAATCATGCCCCTTACATTTACCTCCAAGTCATTAATATATATGACAAACAACAGAGGGCCCAGCACCGATCCCTGCGGCACACCACTGGTCACCGGCCTCCAATCTGAAAAACAACCCTCCACTACCACCCTCTGCCTCCTATCACCAAGCCAATTTTGTATCCAATTTGCTAGATCACCCTGGATCCCATGTGTTCGAACCTTCTAGACCAGCCTATCATGCGGGACCTTGTCAAAGGCCTTGCTAAAGTCCATGTAGACAACGTCCATCGCCCTTCCCTTATCAATCCTCTTGGCCACCTCCTCGAAAAACTCAATAAAATTCATGAGACATGATTTCCCAGGCACAAAGCCATGCTGACTATCCCTAATCAGACCTTGCCTTTCCAGATGCATATAAATCCTGTCTCTCAGAATCCCTTCCAATAACTTTCCCACCACTGATGTAAGGCTCACCGGCCTGTAGTTCCCTGGCTTATCCCTGCTACCCTTCTTAAATAAAGGCACAACATTAGCTATCTTCCAGTCTTCCGGTACCTCATCCGTGGCTAACAATGATACAAAAATCTCTGCCAGGGTCCCATCAATCTCCTCCCTTGCTTCTCACAGCATCCTAGGATACACCTGGTCAGGCCCTGGGGATTTATCCACCTTAATGTGCTTCAAAAGCTCCAACACCTCCTCCTTTGTAATGTTGATATGCTCCAGGATATCGGTGTTCCCTCCCTTGAACTCATTCGCTTCCGTGACCTTCTCCATGGGAAATACGGATGAGAAATATTCATTTAAGACCTCGCCAATTTCCCATGGCTCCACACATAGATTACCACACTGATCCTTAAGGGGACCTATTCTCTCCCTAGCTACCCTTTTACTCTTAATATACTTGCAGAATCTTTTAGGATTCTCCTTTATCTTATCTGCCAGGGAAATCTCATGGCCCCTTTTCGCCCACCTAATTTCTTTCTTAAGTGTAGTCCTACTCCTATACTCCTCGAGGGACTCGCTCGATTCCAGCTGCCTATAACTGACATATGCCTCCTTCTTTGTCCTGACCAGACCCTCAATATCCCTCATCAACCAAGGTTCCCTAAACTTGCCTGCCTTGCCCTTCCATCTAACAGGAACATGCTGGCCCTGAACTCTTCCTATCTCACTTTTAAAAGCCTCCCACTTGCCAGACGTCCCTTTACCTGTAAACAGCCTCTCCCATTCATCTTTTGAGAGTTCCTGTCTGATGCCATCGAAATTAGCCTTCCCCCAATTTAAGACTTCAACCTGAGGACCAGTCCTATCCTTTTCCATAACTATCTTGAAGCTAATAGTTATGGTCACTGGTCCCAAAGTGCTCCCCCACTGACACATCAACCACCTGCCCATCCTCTATTCCTAAGAGGAGGTCGAGTGTAGCCCCTTCTCTAGTAGGGCCAAACACATACTGCTTCAGAAAACTATCCTGGACACACTTAACAAATTCTTCCCCATCTGATCCCTTAGCACTAAGGCAGTCCCAGTCAATATTAGGGAAGTTAAAATCACCTACTATTACAACCCTATAATTCCGACACCTATCTGTGATTTCCCTACATATATGCTCCTCCACTTCCCTCTGACTATTGGAGAGCCTATAGTATAATCCCATCAAAGTGATCACCCCTTTCTTATTTCTAAGTTCTACCCATATGGCCTCGCTGGACATTTCCCCCGGGATATCCTCTCTAAGTACTGCCGTGATCCCCTCCCTAATCAATAGTGCAACTCCCCCTCCTCTCTTACCTCCACCTCTGTCACGCCGGAAAGATCGCTACCCCGGAACATTGAGCTGCCAGTCCTGCCCATCCCTCAACCACATTTCCTTAATAGCTATAATATCACAATCCCATGTACCGATCCATGCTCTGAGTTCATCTGCCTTACCTGTAAGGCTTCTTGCATTAAAATAAATACAGTTTAGCCTACCAGACCTTCCACGCTCCCTGTCCGGCCTGCCTACTGGACTTGCTTGCTTTAACCTCTGCATTTGCCTCAACTATCTCATCTGAGAGACTACTACTTTGGGTCCCACCCCCCTGCAAGACTAGTTTAAACCCTCTCGAGTAGTACTAACAAACCTCCCCACAAGGATATTGGTCCCCTTCCAGTTTAGATGCAACCGATCCCTCTTGTACAGGTCACCTCTGCACCAGAAGAGATCGCAATGATCCAAGTAGCTGAAGCCCTCCCGCCTACACCAGCTCTTCAGCCACGCATTCAATTGCCGAATCCTCCTATTCCTACCCTCACTAGCACGTGGCACAGGGAGTAATCCTGAGATTACAACCCTGGAGGTCCTGCTTTTTAACCATCTGCCTAACTCCCTATATTCACTTTGCAGGACCTCATCTCTCTTCCTGCCTATGTCGTTAGTAGCAATTTATACTCTGTCTGACTGTGTTAATCTGATATATTCTCTCTGCCTGACTCTTTCAATCTGAAATATTCACACTGTGTGACTGTGTTAATCTGGAATAGTGACTCTGTCTGCCTGTGCTAATCTAACATATTCACTCTGTGTGACTGTGTTAAGATGATAAATTCACTCTCAGTGACTGTGTTAACCTGATCTATTCCCTCTGTGTGACTGTGGTAATCTGATATATTCACACTATGTGACTGTGTTAATCTGAAATATATAATCTGTTTGACAGTGTTAACCTGATATATTCACTCTCCCTGTCTCTGTTAATCTGATATATTCACTCTGTGATTGTGTTAACCTTATATATGCCCTCTGTCTGACTGTCTTAATATGATATATTCACTCTCTGTGACTGTGTTAGCCTGATGTATTCTATATGCCTGACTGTATTAATCTGATATATTAACTCTGTGTGAATGTGTTAATCTGATATATTGACTATGTCTGTCTGTGTTAATCTGACATATTCACTCTGCGTGACTATATTAATATGATATATTCACTCTTTGTGATAGTGTTAACCTGACATAGTCACTCTGCGTGACGGTGTTAATCTGATATATTCACTCTACGTGATTGTGATAATCTGATCTATATTCACTATATGTGACTGTTAATCTGATATATTCACTCTGTGTGACAGTGATAATCTGATATATTCACATATTGTGACTGTGTTAATCTGATATATTCACTCTGTCTGTCTGTGATAATCTGATATATTCACATATTGTGACTGTGTTAACCTAACCTTTGATGACTGGGCAACTCTCAACCTCCATAAATTTGCCCTGGCATGCGCCATGGAGAGGTCACTCCATAGTTGCCTCACAGCGACTGAAACAACACGGAAGGCAGCAGTTACGGGTTATAAGTCCAGATAAATTGGCGTAGAAACTGGGCACCACGGGTTGCCTTTGTCGGTGGGAGAGGTCATTGCACCTCACTGGACAGCTACCGCCCGCCTCAAACCGGGCAGCCCCCGGTCAATAAGGTTCTGTCCTGCCACAGTCCACCTGCTTCAATGGGTGCTTGGCGCTCAGGGTCATTGCCCGAAAGGTGGTCTGAAACACCGCACCAAACAACACGAAAAAAGGAAAGAAGGTACCAGCCCTTCGCTTTGCAAGCTGGAACGTCAGAACTATGTGTCCTGGCCTGTTGGAAGACCTTACACAAATCAACGATTCTCGGAAGACCGCCATCATTAACAACGAGCTCAGTAGACTCAATGTAGACATTGCAGCACTTCAGGAGACACGCTTCCCCGCGAGTGGATCTCTAGCAGAGCAAGACTACACCTTCTTCTGGAAAGGTAGGGATCCTGAAGAACCAAGACAGCATGGAGTGGGCTTCGCCATCAGAAACTCTTTGCTCAGCATGATAGAGCCTCCCCCAAATGGCTCGGAACGCATACTGTCCATCCGACTGCTCACCGCCTCTGGTCCAGTACACCTGCTCCGCATCTATGCTCCAACACTCTGCTCCCCACATAAAGCTAAAGATCAGTTCTACGAGGAACTCCATAACATCATTAGCAGCATCCCCAACACCGAACACCTATTCCTGCTGGGGGACTTTAATGCCAGGGTTGGGGCCGACCATGACTTATAGCCTTCCTGCCTTGGGCGCTATGACATTGGAAGGATGAATGAGAATGGGCAGAGACTGCTTGAGTTGTGTACCTATCATAACCTCTGCATCACCAACTCGTTCTTTCACACTAAACCCTGTCACCAGGTTTCATGGAGGCACCCAAGATCGCGTCGTTGGCACCAGCTAGACCTCATTGTCACAAGGTGAGCCGCCTTAAACAGTGTTCAAATCACACGCAGCTTCCACAGTGCAGACTGCGACACCAACCACTCCCTGGTGTGCAGCAAGGTTAGACTCAGACCAAAGAAGTTCCATCATTCCAAGCAGAAGGGCCACCCGCGCATCAACACGAGCAGAATTTCTCACCCACAGCTGTTACAAAAATTTCTAAATTTACTTGTGTCAGCCCTTCAAAACACTCCCACAGGGGATGCTGAGACCAAGTGGGCCCACATCAGAGATGCCATCAATGAGTCAGCTTTGACCACCTACGGCAAAAGTGCGAGGAGAAATGCAGACTGGTTTCAATCTCATAATGAAGAGCTGGAACCTGTCATAGCCGCAAAGCGCATTGCACTGCTGAACAACAAGAAAGCCCCCAGCGAGTTAACATCCGTAGCACTTAAAGCAGCCAGAAGCACTGCACAAAGAATAGTCAGGCGCTGTGCAGATGACTACTGGCAACACCTATGCAGTTGCATTCAACTGGCCTCCGACACCGGAAACATCAGAGGAATGTATGATGGCATTAAGAGAGCTCTTGGGCCAACCATCAAGAAGATCCCCCCCCTCAAATCTAAATCAGGGGACATGATCACTGACCAACGCAAGCAAATGGACCGCTGGGTTGAGCACTACCTAGAACTGTACTCCAGGGAGAATGTTGCCACTGAGACTGCCCTCAATGCAGCCCAGCCTCTACCAATCATGGATGAGCTGGACGTACAGCCAACCAAATCAGAACTCAGTGATGCCATTGATTCTCCAGCCAGCGGAAAAGCCCCTGGGAAGGACAGCATTACCCCTGAAATAATCAAAAGTGCCAAGCCTGCTATACTCTCAGCACTACATGAACTGCTATGCCTGTGCTGGGACGAGGGAGCAGTACCTCAAGACATGCGCGATGCCAATATCATCACCCTCTATAAAAACAAAGGTGACCACAGTGACTGCAACAAGTACCGTGGAATCTCCCTGCTCAGCATAGTGGGGAAAGTCTTTGCTCGAGTCGCTCTAAACAGGCTCCAGAAGCTGGCCGAGCACGTCTACCCTGAGGCACAGTGTGGCTTTCGTGCAGAGAGATCGACCGTTGACATGCTGTTCTCCCTCCGTCAGATGCAGGAGAAATGCCGCGAACAACAGATGCCCCTCTACATTGCTTTCATTGATCTCACCAAAGCCTTTGACCTCGTCAGCAGACGTGGTCTCTTCAGACTACGAGAAAAGATTGGATGTCCACCAAAGCTACTAAGTATCATCACCTCATTCCATGACAATATGAAAGGCACAATTCAACATGGTGGCACCTCATCAGACCCCTTTCCTATCCTGAGTGGCGTGAAACAGGGCTGTGTTCTCGCACCCACACTTTTTGGGATTTTCTTCTCCCTACTGCTTTCACATGCGTTCAAGTCCTCGGAAGAAGGAATTTTCCTCCACACAAGATCAGGGGGCAGGTTGTTCAACCTTGCCCGTCTAAGAGCAAAGTCCAAAGTACGGAAAGTCCTCATCAGGGAACTCCTCTTTGCTGACGATGCTGCTTTAACATCTCACACTGAAGAGTGCCTGCAGAGTCTCATCGACAGGTTTGCGGCTGCCTGCAATGAATTTGGCCTAACCATCAGCCTCAAGAAAATGAACATCATGGGGCAGGACGTCAGAAATGCTCCATCCATCAATATTGGCGACCACGCTCTGGAAGTGGTTCAAGAGTTCACCTACCTAGGCTCAACTATCACCAGTAACCTGTCTCTAGATGCAGAAATCAACAAGCGCATGGGAAAGGCTTCCACTGCTATGTCCAGACTGGCCAAGAGAGTGTGGGAAAATGGCGCACTGACACAGAACACAAAAGTCCAAGTGTATCAAGCCTGTGTCCTCAGTACCTTGCTCTATGGCAGTGAAGCCCGGACAACGTATGTCAGCCAAGAGCAACGTCTCAATTCATTCCATCTTCGCTGCCTCCGGAGAATACTTGGCATCAGGTGGCAGGACCGTATTTCCAACACAGAAGTCCTCGAGGCAGCCAACATCCCCAGCTTATACACACAACTGAGTCAGCGGCGCTTGAGATGGCTTGGCCATGTGAGCCGCATGGAAGATAGCAGGATCTCCAAAGACACATTGTACAGCGAGCCCGTCACTGGTATCAGACCCACCGGCCGTCCAAGTCTCCGCTTTAAAGACGTCTGTAAACGCGACATGAAATCCTGTGACATTGATCACAAGTCGTGGGAGTCAGTTGCCAGCGTTCGCCAGAGCTGGCGGACAGTCATAAAGACGGGGCTAAAGTGTGGCGAGTCGAAGAGACTTAGCAGTTGGCAGGAAAAAAGACAGAGGCGCAAGGGAAGAGCCAACTGTGTAACAGCCCCGACAATCAAATTTTTCTGCAGCACCTATGGAAGAGCCTGTCACTCTAGAATTGGCCTTTATAGCCACTCCAGGCGCTGCTCCATACACCACTGACCACCTCCAGGCACTTACCCATTGTCTCTCAAGACAAGGAAGCCAAAGATATATGCCCTCTGTCTAACTGCCTTAATAGGATATATTCACTCTGTGTGACTGTGATAATCTGATATATTAACTCACTGTGACTGTGTTAAACTGACATATTCAATCTGTCTGACTGTATTAATCTGACATATTCACTGTGTGACTGTGATAATCTGATAAATTCAATCCGCATGATTTTGTTCATCTGATATATTCACTCTGTGTGATTGTGTTAATCTGATAGATTCACTCAGTGTGACTGTTGTAATCTGCTTTATTCACTCTGTGTGACTGTGTCAATCTAATAAATTCACTCTGTGTGACTGTTGTAATCTGATAAATTCACTCTGTGTGACTATTGTAATCTGATATCTTCACTCTGTGTGACTGTGTTAATCAGATAAATTCACTCTGTGTGACTGTTGTAATCTGATATATCCACTCTGTGTGACTGTGTTAATCAGATAAATTCACTCTGTGTGACTGTTGTAATCTGATATATTCACACTGTGTGAATGTGTTATTCAGATAAATTCACTCTGTGTTAACTTTTGTAATCTGATAAATTCACTCTGTGTGACTGTTGTAATCTGATATATTCACTGTGTGCGACTGTGTTAATCTCATAATTTCACTGTTTGTGACTGTGTTAATCTGATTACTGAATGACTGTATCAATCAGATAAATTCACTCTGTGTGAATGCTGTAATCTGATATATTCACTCTGTGTGACTGTTGTAATCTGATATATCCACTCTGTGTGACTGTGTTAATCAGATAAATTCATTCTGTGTGACTGTTGTAAACTGATATATTCACTCTGTATGACAGTGTTAATCTGATAGATTCACTCTGTGTGACTGTGTTAATCTAATAAATTCACCTTGTGTGACTGTTGTAATCTGATATAATCACACTGTGTGACTGTGTTAATCTGATAAATTCACTCTGTGTGACTATTGTAATCTGATAAATTTACTCTGTGTGACTGTTGTAATCTGATATATTCACTCTGTGTGATTGTGTTAATCAGATAAATTCACTCTGTGTGACTGTTGTAATCTGATATATTCACTCTGTGTGATTGTGTTAATCTGATAAATTCACTGTGTTTGACTGTTGTAATCTGATATATTCACACTGTGTGATTGTGTTAATCTGATAAATTCACTCTGTGTGATTGTGTTAATCTGATAAATTCACTCTGTGTTGACTTTTGTAATCTGATATATTGTCTCTGTGTGACTGTGTTAATCAGATAAATTCACTCTGTGTGACTGTTGCAATCTGATATATTCACTCTGTGTGACTGCGTTAATCTGATAAATTCACTCTGTGTGACTGTTGCAATCTGATATATTCACTCTGTGTGACTGTGTTAATCTGATAAATTCACTCTGTGTGACTGTTGCAATCTGATATATTCACTGTGTGTGACTGTGTTAATCTCATAATTTCACTCTGTGTGACTGTTGTAATCTGATATATTCACTCTGTGTGACTGTGTTAATCTGATAAATTCACTCTGGGTGACTGTGTTCATTTTATAAATTCCCTCTGCGTGACTATAGTAATCTGATAAATTCGCTCTGTGTGACTGTGTTCATTTAATAAATTCCCTCTGCTTGACTGTGTTAATCCGATAAATTCACTCTGTGTGACTATTGTAATCTGATATATTCACTCTATGTGACTGTGTTAATCAGATAATTTCACTCTGTGTGACTGTTGTAATCTGATATATTCACTCTGTGTGACTGTGTTCATTTAATAAATTCCCTCTGCTTGACTGTGTTAATCTGATATATTCACTCTGTGTGACTGTTGTAATCTGCTTTATCCACTCAGTGTGACTGTGTCAATCTAATAAATTCACGCTGTGTGACTGTTGCAATCTGATAAATTCACTCTGTGTGACTGTTGTAATCTGATATATCCACTCTGTGTGACTGTGTTAATCAGATAAATTCACTCTGTGTGACTGTTGTAATCTGATATATTCACTCTGTGTGATTGTGTTAATCTGATAAATTCACTCTGTGTGACTGTTGTAATCTGATATATTCACACTGTGTGATTGTGTTAATCTGATAAATTCACTCTGTGTGACTGTGTTAATATGATAAATTCACTCTGTGTGACTGTTGTAATCTGATATATTCACTCTGTGTGATTGTGTTAATCTGATAAATTCACTCTGTGTGACTGTTGTAATCTGATATATTCACACTGCGTGATTGTGTTAATCTGATAAATTCACTCTGTGTGACTGTGTTAATCACATAAATTCACTCTGTGTGACTGTTGTAATCTGATATATTCACTCTGTGTGATTGTGTTAATCTGATAAATTCACTCTGTGTGACTGTTGTAATCTGATATATTCACACTGTGTGATTGTGTTAATCTGATAAATTCACTCTGTGTGACTGTGTTAATATGATAAATTCACTCTGTGTGACTGTGTTAATCTGATATATTCACTCTGTATGACTGTGTTAATCAGATAAATTCACTCTGTGTGACTGTGTTAATCTGATAAATGTACTCTGTGTGACTGTTCGTATCTGATATATTCACTCTGTGTGACTGTGTTAATCTGATAAATGTACTCTGTGTGACTGTTCGTATCTGATATATTCACTCTGTGTGACTGTGTTAATCAGATAAATTCACTCTGTGTGACTGTGTTAATCTGATAAATGTACTCTGTGTGACTGTTTGTATCTGATATATTCACTCTGTGTGACTGTGTTAATCAGATAAATTCACTCTGTGTGACTGTTGTAAACTGATATATTCACTCTGTGTGACTGTGTTAATCTGATAATATCACTCTGTGTGACGGTGTTAATCTGATAAATTCATCCTGTGTGACTTTGTTAATCTGATAAACTTACTCTGTCTGACTGTTGTAATCTGATATATGCACTCTGTGTGACTGTGTTAATCAGATAAATTCACTCTGTGTGACTGTGTTAATCAGATAAATTCACTCTGTGTGACTGTTGTAATCTGATATATCCACTCTGTGTGACTGTGTTAATCAGATAAATTCACTCTGTGTGACTGTTGTAATCTGATATATTCACACTGTGTGAATGTGTTATTCAGATAAATTCACTCTGTGTTAACTTTTGTAATCTGATAAATTCACTCTGTGTGACTGTTGTAATCTGATATATTCACTGTGTGCGACTGTGTTAATCTCATAATTTCACTGTTTGTGACTGTGTTAATCTGATTACTGAATGACTGTATCAATCAGATAAATTCACTCTGTGTGAATGCTGTAATCTGATATATTCACTCTGTGTGACTGTTGTAATCTGATATATCCACTCTGTGTGACTGTGTTAATCAGATAAATTCATTCTGTGTGACTGTTAATCTCATAAAATCACTCTGTGTGACTGTGTTAATCTGATAGATTCACTCTGTATGACTGTGTTAATCAGATAAATTCACTCTGTGTGACTGTTGCAATCTGATATATTCACTGTGTGTGACTATGTTAATCTGATACATTCACTCTGTGTGACTATGTTAATCTGATAGATTCACTCTGTGTGACTGCTGTAATCTGATATATATACTATGTGTGACTGTGTTAATCTGATAAATTTACTCTGTGTGACTGTTGTAATCTGAGATATCCACTCTGTGTGACTGTGTTAATCAGATAAATTCACTCTGTGTGACTGTTGTAATCTGATATGTTCACTCTGTGTGACTGTGTTCATTTAATAAATTCCCTCTGCTTGACTGTGTTAATCTGATATATTCACTCTGTGTGACTGTTGTAATCTGCTTTATCCACTCGGTGTGACTGTGTCAATCTAATAAATTCTCTCTGTGTTGACTTTTGTAATCTGATATATTCACTCTGTTTGACTGTGTTAATCTGATAATTTCACTGTTTGTGACTGTGTTAAACTGATCACTGTATGACTGTATCAATCAGATAAATTCACTCTGTGTGACTGTTGTAATATGATATATTCACTCTGTGTGACTGTGTTAATCAGATAAATTCACTCTGTGTGACTGTGTTAATCTAATAAATTCACCTTGTGTGACTGTTGTAATCTGATATAATCACACTGTGTGACTGTGTTAATCTGATAAATTCACTCTGTGTGACTATTGTAATCTGATAAATTTACTCTGTGTGACTGTTGTAATCTGATATATTCACTCTGTGTGATTGTGTTAATCAGATAAATTCACTCTGTGTGACTGTTGTAATCTGATATATTCACTCTGTGTGATTGTGTTAATCTGATAAATTCACTGTGTTTGACTGTTGTAATCTGATATATTCACACTGTGTGATTGTGTTAATCTGATAAATTCACTCTGTGTGATTGTGTTAATCTGATAAATTCACTCTGTGTTGACTTTTGTAATCTGATATATTCACTCTGTGTGACTGTGTTAATCAGATAAATTCACTCTGTGTGACTGTTGCAATCTGATATATTCACTCTGTGTGACTGCGTTAATCTGATAAATTCACTCTGTGTGACTGTTGCAATCTGATATATTCACTCTGTGTGACTGTGTTAATCTCATAATTTCACTCTGTGTGACTGTTGTAATCTGATATATTCACTCTGTGTGACTGTGTTAATCTGATAAATTCACTCTGGGTGACTGTGTTCATTTTATAAATTCCCTCTGCGTGACTATAGTAATCTGATAAATTCGCTCTGTGTGACTGTGTTCATTTAATAAATTCCCTCTGCTTGACTGTGTTAATCCGATAAATTCACTCTGTGTGACTATTGTAATCTGATATATTCACTCTATGTGACTGTGTTAATCAGATAATTTCACTCTGTGTGACTGTTGTAATCTGATATATTCACTCTGTGTGACTGTGTTCATTTAATAAATTCCCTCTGCTTGACTGTGTTAATCTGATATATTCACTCTGTGTGACTGTTGTAATCTGCTTTATCCACTCAGTGTGACTGTGTCAATCTAATAAATTCACGCTGTGTGACTGTTGCAATCTGATAAATTCACTCTGTGTGACTGTTGTAATCTGATATATCCACTCTGTGTGACTGGGTTAATCAGATAAATTCACTCTGTGTGACTGTTGTAATCTGATATATTCACACTGTGTGATTGTGTTAATCTGATAAATTCACTCTGTGTGACTGTGTTAATATGATAAATTCACTCTGTGTGACTGTTGTAATCTGATATATTCACTCTGTGTGATTGTGTTAATCTGATAAATTCACTCTGTGTGACTGTTGTAATCTGATATATTCACACTGTGTGATTGTGTTAATCTGATAAATTCACTCTGTGTGACTGTGTTAATCAGATAAATTCACTCTGTGTGACTGTTGTAATCTGATATATTCACTCTGTGTGATTGTGTTAATCTGATAAATTCACTCTGTGTGACTGTTGTAATCTGATATATTCACACTGTGTGATAGTGTTAATCTGATAAATTCACTCTGTGTGACTGTGTTAATATGATAAATTCACTCTGTGTGACTGTGTTAATCTGATATATTCACTCTGTATGACTGTGTTAATCAGATAAATTCACTCTGTGTGACTGTGTTAATCTGATAAATGTACTCTGTGTGACTGTTCGTATCTGATATATTCACTCTGTGTGACTGTGTTAATCTGATAAATGTACTCTGTGTGACTGTTCGTATCTGATATATTCACTCTGTGTGACTGTGTTAATCAGATAAATTCACTCTGTGTGACTGTGTTAATCTGATAAATGTACTCTGTGTGACTGTTCGTATCTGATATATTCACTCTGTGTGACTGTGTTAATCAGATAAATTCACTCTGTGTGACTGTTGTAAACTGATATATTCACTCTGTGTGACTGTGTTAATCTGATAATATTACTCTGTGTGACGGTGTTAATCTGATAAATTCATCCTGTGTGACTTTGTTAATCTGATAAATTTACTCTGTCTGACTGTTGTAATCTGATATATGCACTCTGTGTGACTGTGTTAATCAGATAAATTCACTCTGTGTGACTGTGTTAATCAGATAAATTCACTCTGTGTGACTGTTGTAATCTGATATATCCACTCTGTGTGACTGTGTTAATCAGATAAATTCACTCTGTGTGACTGTTGTAATCTGATATATTCACACTGTGTGAATGTGTTATTCAGATAAATTCACTCTGTGTTAACTTTTGTAATCTGATAAATTCACTCTGTGTGACTGTTGTAATCTGATATATTCACTGTGTGCGACTGTGTTAATCTCATAATTTCACTGTTTGTGACTGTGTTAATCTGATTACTGAATGACTGTATCAATCAGATAAATTCACTCTGTGTGAATGCTGTAATCTGATATATTCACTCTGTGTGACTGTTGTAATCTGATATATCCACTCTGTGTGACTGTGTTAATCAGAAAAATTCATTCTGTGTGACTGTTAATCTCATAAAATCACTCTGTGTGACTGTGTTAATCTGATAGATTCACTCTGTATGACTGTGTTAATCAGATAAATTCACTCTGTGTGACTGTTGCAATCTGATATATTCACTGTGTGTGACTATGTTAATCTGATACATTCACTCTGTGTGACTATGTTAATCTGATAGATTCACTCTGTGTGACTGCTGTAATCTGATATATATACTATGTGTGACTGTGTTAATCTGATAAATTTACTCTGTGTGACTGTTGTAATCTGAGATATCCACTCTGTGTGACTGTGTTAATCAGATAAATTCACTCTGTGTGACTGTTGTAATCTGATATGTTCACTCTGTGTGACTGTGTTCATTTAATAAATTCCCTCTGCTTGACTGTGTTAATCTGATATATTCACTCTGTGTGACTGTTGTAATCTGCTTTATCCACTCGGTGTGACTGTGTCAATCTAATAAATTCTCTCTGTGTTGACTTTTGTAATCTGATATATTCACTCTGTTTGACTGTGTTAATCTGATAATTTCACTGTTTGTGACTGTGTTAAACTGATCACTGTATGACTGTATCAATCAGATAAATTCACTCTGTGTGACTGTTGTAATATGATATATTCACTCTGTGTGACTGTGTTAATCAGATAAATTCACTCTGTGTGACTGTGTTAATCTAATAAATTCACCTTGTGTGACTGTTGTAATCTGATATAATCACACTGTGTGACTGTGTTAATCTGATAAATTCACTCTGTGTGACTATTGTAATCTGATAAATTTACTCTGTGTGACTGTTGTAATCTGATATATTCACTCTGTGTGATTGTGTTAATCAGATAAATTCACTCTGTGTGACTGTTGTAATCTGATATATTCACTCTGTGTGATTGTGTTAATCTGATAAATTCACTGTGTTTGACTGTTGTAATCTGATATATTCACACTGTGTGATTGTGTTAATCTGATAAATTCACTCTGTGTGATTGTGTTAATCTGATAAATTCACTCTGTGTTGACTTTTGTAATCTGATATATTCTCTCTGTGTGACTGTGTTAATCAGATAAATTCACTCTGTGTGACTGTTGCAATCTGATATATTCACTCTGTGTGACTGCGTTAATCTGATAAATTCACTCTGTGTGACTGTTGCAATCTGATATATTCACTCTGTGTGACTGTGTTAATCTGATAAATTCACTCTGTGTGACTGTTGCAATCTGATATATTCACTGTGTGTGACTGTGTTAATCTCATAATTTCACTCTGTGTGACTGTTGTAATCTGATATATTCACTCTGTGTGACTGTGTTAATCTGATAAATTCACTCTGGGTGACTGTGTTCATTTTATAAATTCCCTCTGCGTGACTATAGTAATCTGATAAATTCGCTCTGTGTGACTGTGTTCATTTAATAAATTCCCTCTGCTTGACTGTGTTAATCCGATAAATTCACTCTGTGTGACTATTGTAATCTGATATATTCACTCTATGTGACTGTGTTAATCAGATAATTTCACTCTGTGTGACTGTTGTAATCTGATATATTCACTCTGTGTGACTGTGTTCATTTAATAAATTCCCTCTGCTTGACTGTGTTATTCTGATATATTCACTCTGTGTGACTGTTGTAATCTGCTTTATCCACTCAGTGTGACTGTGTCAATCTAATAAATTCACGCTGTGTGACTGTTGCAATCTGATAAATTCACTCTGTGTGACTGTTGTAATCTGATATATCCACTCTGTGTGACTGTGTTAATCAGATAAATTCACTCTGTGTGACTGTTGTAATCTGATATATTCACTCTGTGTGATTGTGTTAATCTGATAAATTCACTCTGTGTGACTGTTGTAATCTGATATATTCACACTGTGTGATTGTGTTAATCTGATAAATTCACTCTGTGTGACTGTGTTAATATGATAAATTCACTCTGTGTGACTGTTGTAATCTGATATATTCACTCTGTGTGATTGTGTTAATCTGATAAATTCACTCTGTGTGACTGTTGTAATCTGATATATTCACACTGTGTGATTGTGTTAATCTGATAAATTCACTCTGTGTGACTGTGTTAATCAGATAAATTCACTCTGTGTGACTGTTGTAATCTGATATATTCACTCTGTGTGATTGTGTTAATCTGATAAATTCACTCTGTGTGACTGTTGTAATCTGATATATTCACACTGTGTGATTGTGTTAATCTGATAAATTCACTCTGTGTGACTGTGTTAATATGATAAATTCACTCTGTGTGACTGTGTTAATCTGATATATTCACTCTGTATGACTGTGTTAATCAGATAAATTCACTCTGTGTGACTGTGTTAATCTGATAAATGTACTCTGTGTGACTGTTCGTATCTGATATATTCACTCTGTGTGACTGTGTTAATCTGATAAATGTACTCTGTGTGACTGTTCGTATCTGATATATTCACTCTGTGTGACTGTGTTAATCAGATAAATTCACTCTGTGTGACTGTGTTAATCTGATAAATGTACTCTGTGTGACTGTTCGTATCTGATATATTCACTCTGTGTGACTGTGTTAATCAGATAAATTCACTCTGTGTGACTGTTGTAAACTGATATATTCACTCTGTGTGACTGTGTTAATCTGATAATATTACTCTGTGTGACGGTGTTAATCTGATAAATTCATCCTGTGTGACTTTGTTAATCTGATAAATTTACTCTGTCTGACTGTTGTAATCTGATATATGCACTCTGTGTGACTGTGTTAATCAGATAAATTCACTCTGTGTGACTGTGTTAATCAGATAAATTCACTCTGTGTGACTGTTGTAATCTGATATATCCACTCTGTGTGACTGTGTTAATCAGATAAATTCACTCTGTGTGACTGTTGTAATCTGATATATTCACACTGTGTGAATGTGTTATTCAGATAAATTCACTCTGTGTTAACTTTTGTAATCTGATAAATTCACTCTGTGTGACTGTTGTAATCTGATATATTCACTGTGTGCGACTGTGTTAATCTCATAATTTCACTGTTTGTGACTGTGTTAATCTGATTACTGAATGACTGTATCAATCAGATAAATTCACTCTGTGTGAATGCTGTAATCTGATATATTCACTCTGTGTGACTGTTGTAATCTGATATATCCACTCTGTGTGACTGTGTTAATCAGATAAATTCATTCTGTGTGACTGTTAATCTCATAAAATCACTCTGTGTGACTGTGTTAATCTGATAGATTCACTCTGTATGACTGTGTTAATCAGATAAATTCACTCTGTGTGACTGTTGCAATCTGATATATTCACTGTGTGTGACTATGTTAATCTGATACATTCACTCTGTGTGACTATGTTAATCTGATAGATTCACTCTGTGTGACTGCTGTAATCTGATATATATACTATGTGTGACTGTGTTAATCTGATAAATTTACTCTGTGTGACTGTTGTAATCTGAGATATCCACTCTGTGTGACTGTGTTAATCAGATAAATTCACTCTGTGTGACTGTTGTAATCTGATATGTTCACTCTGTGTGACTGTGTTCATTTAATAAATTCCCTCTGCTTGACTGTGTTAATCTGATATATTCACTCTGTGTGACTGTTGTAATCTGCTTTATCCACTCGGTGTGACTGTGTCAATCTAATAAATTCTCTCTGTGTTGACTTTTGTAATCTGATATATTCACACTGTTTGACTGTGTTAATCTGATAATTTCACTGTTTGTGACTGTGTTAAACTGATCACTGTATGACTGTATCAATCAGATAAATTCACTCTGTGTGACTGTTGTAATATGATATATTCACTCTGTGTGACTGTGTTAATCAGATAAATTCACTCTGTGTGACTGTGTTAATCTAATAAATTCACCTTGTGTGACTGTTGTAATCTGATATAATCACACTGTGTGACTGTGTTAATCTGATACATTCACTCTGTGTGACTATTGTAATCTGATAAATTTACTCTGTGTGACTGTTGTAATCTGATATATTCACTCTGTGTGATTGTGTTAATCAGATAAATTCACTCTGTGTGACTGTTGTAATCTGATATATTCACTCTGTGTGATTGTGTTAATCTGATAAATTCACTGTGTTTGACTGTTGTAATCTGATATATTCACACTGTGTGATTGTGTTAATCTGATAAATTCACTCTGTGTGATTGTGTTAATCTGATAAATTCACTCTGTGTTGACTTTTGTAATCTGATATATTCTCTCTGTGTGACTGTGTTAATCAGATAAATTCACTCTGTGTGACTGTTGCAATCTGATATATTCACTCTGTGTGACTGCGTTAATCTGATAAATTCACTCTGTGTGACTGTTGCAATCTGATATATTCACTCTGTGTGACTGTGTTAATCTGATAAATTCACTCTGTGTGACTGTTGCAATCTGATATATTCACTGTGTGTGACTGTGTTAATCTCATAATTTCACTCTGTGTGACTGTTGTAATCTGATATATTCACTCTGTGTGACTGTGTTAATCTGATAAATTCACTCTGGGTGACTATTGTAATCTGATATATTCACTCTATGTGACTGTGTTAATCAGATAATTTCACTCTGTGTGACTGTTGTAATCTGATATATTCACTCTGTGTGACTGTGTTCATTTAATAAATTCCCTCTGCTTGACTGTGTTATTCTGATATATTCACTCTGTGTGACTGTTGTAATCTGCTTTATCCACTCAGTGTGACTGTGTCAATCTAATAAATTCACGCTGTGTGACTGTTGCAATCTGATAAATTCACTCTGTGTGACTGTTGTAATCTGATATATCCACTCTGTGTGACTGTGTTAATCAGATAAATTCACTCTGTGTGACTGTTGTAATCTGATATATTCACTCTGTGTGATTGTGTTAATCTGATAAATTCACTCTGTGTGACTGTTGTAATCTGATATATTCACACTGTGTGATTGTGTTAATCTGATAAATTCACTCTGTGTGACTGTGTTAATATGATAAATTCACTCTGTGTGACTGTTGTAATCTGATATATTCACTCTGTGTGATTGTGTTAATCTGATAAATTCACTCTGTGTGACTGTTGTAATCTGATATATTCACACTGTGTGATTGTGTTAATCTGATAAATTCACTCTGTGTGACTGTGTTAATCAGATAAATT